>NW_027514946.1:290000-590000 GCF_048772815.1 Callospermophilus lateralis | reverse complement strand
ACATTTGAGGTTCTCATCAGATGGAAGGTCCCCAACTTTCCTGTATTGTAAGAACCACTCTGTCCCTGCTCTTCTGTAAAATGATTGAGGGAACAGTGTATACTTGGGGTTAAAAACAGGTTTGATTTGGATTACGAGTGATTCTGTGTGATGAATAATGGTATTGGGAACCTGCAATATTTACAAGAATATAGAGGTGAAATATAAGTAGGAAAACAGAAATCTAGGTATGATTCGAAGCCCAGAAGGGTTTTGCCCTTGATTGGGATACTTAGCTTTGAATGATGTTCTGCAAAGATGCCTCAGATAATTCGATATACAATGGCATAGGACCTTGTACATTGGATGATTGAATTTAGAAGAGAACATCCAGTCAAAAAGGGATATTCAGTAGGATTAGGAAGATAGTCGGTAGGTTTAGGAAGAAGAGGGAGTATAGGATTTGGACCAAAAGTTCTTTAGCAATAGACTTTCGGTTGTTGAGTGAATGTAAATGTCAGCACATATGAAGAGTCAGTCACTATGTTGAACTGGGGAAAATATGTAGAAAAGCAGATATCAATAGAAACATTACGAAATCAGGCAAAGTATAAAGTGAGTGATAGAATTAGACATTTTCAACAGGGTTGAGTTTGAATATATAAATTAGGAAAAAAACAAATATGTAGTCACCAATAGGATTGACAATTGACAGCATTAGGCAACCTGGACATGGATGTTTTTAGAAATCCATGTTCACTTTCCATTTAGGCTTTGGTACAATCATAAGTGTGACCTTTCCATTTTTTGTCCAGAATATTACTGTGATAATGAGGTGACATGAGTATTTCTTTCACCATTTCTGGGAGCAATATATTGAAGATGTAAAATGAGAATCGGGGGTACAAAGAGGTGTACCCTGTTTCAAGGAATATAGAGAAAAAGCATGAATAGACCATACTGTGAATAAATAATATAACTTTTTTGAACTTTAAATAATGAATTGAACTGATATCTGAAAAATTAAAGGAAATCGTATATTGATATAAAATCATTCATTCCAACCAGGTATATATGTAATGGAAATATTTGTGTTTTGGTTTATCAGGAAGAGTGTGTGAGTTTTGCTTCAAAATCATTATGGAAATTCAAAATAATGTGCTTAGAAAGAAGACTCATGAAAAGACCAGTCAAGAAACCCTGACAATACATGTGTTCTGAAGCAAGAAGTGGTGAATGTTGAAACAAATGCTTATTAATTTGTGAACTTGTGGATGAAATGTATATCCTGTGATGTGCAAAAACTGAAGAAACAATAATGTACCAGTGTCGAATACAAATGAATGACAAATTACATATCATGTCCCATAGGAGTCTACTTGCATTGATGTTAGACTGGGTCCGTTACTGTAGAATAATTAGGATTTGTATGCACCATTCACTGAAGTTAGTTTTCAGTACTAGGAAACAAATATGTATTTCAGGTGGATGAATATTTCTGATTATAATCTTGTGAAAAGTGGATTATAAATCCACATACATGAACATGAATGAATTTAGAGAGTGTATATTAGACACATATATTTCATATTTTGAAAAATTTGGAGAGTATATCTATATCTATATCTATATCTATACACACACACACACACACACACACACACACACACAACTCACAGACATTAAAAAGTACCAATTTAAATGCCAATCGAAATTCATCAGTAAATATGTATCATCCACAAATGCAAAAATATTTATTTTACTGAACATGAGTTAATGTATAATGTTGTTCTACTAGGACGCTCTCCTATAAGTTGAATTTTCATTTCCAACAGCATTTAGGAGGAGTGAACTCTTCTCACAATTTGTATCTGCCAAGACAGCCACCTAACAAAAATATACCTGTGATACCTGGTAGGATTCTATATATGCATATAAATATACATGTGTGAATAGACTACAGAAAAAGGAAACAAGAATTCACATATTTGTTAAGTTTAAAACACATGGAGAATATTTCAAATAAATTTGACTAGATTTATTACTCCTACCTTATATAATGCAAATGTCAAGTCCAACTATACAACATGTCTCCTCTGAAGTACTTGTATTTCTAATGTGTTGGGTTAATTTTCTCCATTATATTAGGATGAATAGTCTGAGTCTACTAGGTATGGGTTAGTGTCAGCGATTCAGTATTTCGAATGGAAAATTGGAAAATGAATCCAATGTGTATGTAAATATATGCTGCACAAATATCCTCCCACTCTCATCCAGAACAATGCCTTGACATTACCTTCACCCCAAGTAAGACACAATTAGAGGAGAAGAGTTACAAAATCAGTGAATACATATCTGGAATGGAAAATGCTCAGGAGTTCACAACCTTGGAGGTGGTAGAGGAGTTTCCAAAACTAATGGACAGGGTAAACACTCCACAAACATGGAGCTCTGCTGGCCTAAAAACTTATTGAGAAACTGCCTCTGAGCTTCCACACTTGAAATATATGTTGTTTTCAGGAGATTTGGCTTCCTCTGTAGTGAGACCATCAAAGCTGGGTCTGCATCTATGTGACCTGGAGGACATGGTTTCTTATTTTCCAATGAACAAGATGAAGCAGTGCTGAATCCTCTCTTTGTAGGTAAACTGAGGCCACTGGGGACTAAGTGTCTCCCCGTGTGGACTGTGAAGCCATTTGGTCCTCTTCCACTTTTTGTGGAGTTTTTGCTGCTGCACTGTGAGTTTGGTATTTGTTTCACGAAATAGTAGCAGCTAAACTGGGACACAGTGCTGGAGGGAGTTCTGTCACGTGTGGTGGGTCAGGGTCTGCAAGAGAATGCACCAACTAGGCTCCTATCTCTCACAGCTTGCCCCATTGCCCCCTTGTCCATATCAACCTGATTCATAATTTTCCTCTGAAAACTCTCCATATAACAAGATGCCTTTACATATAAGGGTCTGTTGGCTGCACCATGTCTGTTACAAGCCATTTGGAATGCAATGGTAGATCCACATGGCCCTACCATGGATGTTTTATCAAACACCTCCCCACCACTGCTCTAGACCCACTACTCAGCAGGCTCCAAATTTCTGGCATCTCTGTTCTACACCATTTTCATGAAACTCAGTAAATCAAGGCACTGTCTGGTATACTCATGATCAGCAACAGGACATCCAATGTTTCTCCAGTGCCACCTGGTCATAGGAATTTCAAAAATTTCATGGTATTTATCTAGCCATTTTTCAAGCATGAAGTTGGAGGCACTGTGGGTTTCAGTTCATTCAGCAA
The DNA here is from genome assembly GCF_048772815.1 of Callospermophilus lateralis. Classification (NCBI taxonomy): domain Eukaryota; kingdom Metazoa; phylum Chordata; class Mammalia; order Rodentia; family Sciuridae; genus Callospermophilus; species Callospermophilus lateralis. Next base: position 586,731 of record NW_027514946.1, on the reverse strand, counting down.
ACATTAAATTGTGAGGAAGCTCATTTCAATGAAATCTCTGGAGAACTCTCACAGGCATGGCTTCCCAAAGAGTGGACAAAAGGTCACATTAGGCCAGGCCCATTGAGGTCTACAATGTGAGGTCCATGTGTGTTTTGACTCTCAACTCTGGCTGCCATTTCTTTAAGAATAAAATCATGTGATATCCTTGCTGAGATTCCCAGGCCTCTGTGGAAATCCACCCGGGGCCTAGGTCTCAGTTTCCAAGAGCGACTTTCATGCGTGGCCTCTTAAAATCCCAACAAAATTCATGGCAATGCTTCTCTGAGTTCAGTTCCAAAACCCAGTCTCAAGGGGAATCACACCAGAGTTCAAGCCCACCGTGGACCCAGTCATTTTTTCCAATGCCACAACAAATGACCAAAATTAAAACCAAAACACTCCCACATGGCCCTCATCTTATTACACATAGTCAATCATCTTAACCTCTGGCTGGAGGTTTCCATGAGGGGCGCAGCCCAAGACAGTGTCCAAAATCATCTCGTTTGCCCCTCATTTGTCTAAAGTCAGGGTAGCCTGGACACCGTTTCTGTGAACCAGGAGTGAACAAATAAGCCTTCCGTTAATACTTCTGTGTTTCTCCAATTTGAGGCCTACTGGATTTTAGGTATCGATTCTTTAGGTGATTTAGAGTCATGCGAATACACAAGCACCTCTGCAGGGCTTTGAAGAACTCATTTTACCCAAAGAATCCCTATTGTCATTTAATGGAGTGCAGGAACCTAACAGAGGAAGCAAAAGACTTCATCCACAATGAATGAAATTTTTTGCCATTTTGGTTTTGGAAGCTCACATGGGATCATTCTTAAGATCCATCAGGTGCTGAGAATCTAAGTCACAGCACACACAGGCCCAAGAGGCTGATAAAGACACATCCCTTTCCAAAGCAATTAAGCCAAGAGCCACAGGTGAGGCCCATTCATTTCCATTTGAAAACTGTTTTCTTCAGGCTGCACAAAGGGGTGGCCTGAGGCAAAGACCTTCCTGACATTCAGTGCAACACAACAATAAGTAAGCAAAGGCCCAAAGCAGGGTTTCTGCACTGAGACTTTCCTGGTCACACTGATATCTGGGTTTTCTGGATGCTCGCCATTCTCTTCAGCTATCCAGGACATGGCCATGTCACAGAGCTTGGAGGTGGTACATATTTTGGACACAAATCCATGAGCCTATTTCGGAGAGTGGCAGAATTCAGGAAGAAAACAACTTAGAAAGATAGCAGGTGTTGCACATCGATAAGACAAGCTACAGTCCATTCATATATTGGGCAGGATGAATTATGGGAAGATTTATACTAGACAGGACACATCGATTAATGCATTCTCTTTTCTAATGTCTACAACAACGGACACAGTGGGATACACAGAAACAGAAACACTCGCCGTGTCAAATGACTTACTAGAAACTGTCCACTCCAAACCAAACAAACCGCCTTTCTATCTATTCTCAGAACATGAGACAAAACAACAAACCCACACCCACTCCCACAAAGGCACCTCCTTCCCCCAAGTACGTCTGTGACTATCCGGAGTGTCCTCTGACTGGTGGGCCATACTATGTTCCCCCGAAATGGCCTGTCTTCTCTCAGATCTTGTTTCCTTGACCAACTCTGTGAAGATGTCAGGAAAAAGTGGTTAGCCACTACCTGTTTTCTCAGGAAAGGTCCATCTTCAGAGCTCTCCTGGCATTTGGCCATCCTCACATCATTAGGTACCAAGAAAACTGACTCTGTCCTTGGTAAATCCAAACAAGTGAGCCCACTGGGCCTGGGACTGGGACTGCCTCTGGGTGCCTGGCTTCTTGGATACCAAGTTCAGAGAGTTCCATCACCAAGGGAAATGAGGTATGTCACATTCTTTGGAACTGAATGAGGTCACTGCCTTGGCAACCACTTTGTCCTAACAGTTGCTTCCAAGGGTAACATAAGATGGAGGTTGCCCTACTTCCTGTGACACTTTCATAAGGTAGAATGTATATCACCATTGGCACCCGGGAACAGCTCTCCACTCAGCCCTGGTTTGGTCCATCTTTCTGTACAATAAGAAGAGAGCGAGGCAGATTCAGACACATCCCTTCATCCTGACCAGGTTGTTTGCCATGGAAGATGACTTTTGCTCTCTCAGGTGCTTCATACCTGCCTACAACTTCTCCAGGTATCATTTGTGCATGGACATTTGAGGTTCTCATCAGATGGAAGGTCCCCAACTTTCTGTATTGTAAGAACCACTCTGTCCCTGCTCTTCTGTAAAATGATTGAGGGAACAGTGTATACTTGGGGTTAAAAACAGGTTTGATTTGGATTACGAGTGATTCTGTGTGATGAATAATGGTATTGGGAACCTGCAATATTTACAAGAATATAGAGGTGAAATATAAGTAGGAAAACAGAAATCTAGGTATGATTCGAAGCCCAGAAGGGTTTTGCCCTTGATTGGGATACTTAGCTTTGAATGATGTTCTGCAAAGATGCCTCAGATAATTCGATATACAATGGCATAGGACCTTGTACATTGGATGATTGAATTTAGAAGAGAACATCCAGTCAAAAAGGGATATTCAGTAGGATTAGGAAGATAGTCGGTAGGTTTAGGAAGAAGAGGGAGTATAGGATTTGGACCAAAAGTTCTTTAGCAATAGACTTTCGGTTGTTGAGTGAATGTAAATGTCAGCACATATGAAGAGTCAGTCACTATGTTGAACTGGGGAAAATATGTAGAAAAGCAGATATCAATAGAAACATTACGAAATCAGGCAAAGTATAAAGTGAGTGATAGAATTAGACATTTTCAACAGGGTTGAGTTTGAATATATAAATTAGGAAAAAAACAAATATGTAGTCACCAATAGATTGACAATTGACAGCATTAGGCAACCTGGACATGGATGTTTTTAGAAATCCATGTTCACTTTCCATTTAGGCTTTGGTACAATCATAAGTGTGACCTTTCCATTTTTTGTCCAGAATATTACTGTGATAATGAGGTGACATGAGTATTTCTTTCACCATTTCTGGGAGCAATATATTGAAGATGTAAAATGAGAATCGGGGGTACAAAGAGGTGTACCCTGTTTCAAGGAATATAGAGAAAAAGCATGAATAGACCATACTGTGAATAAATAATATAACTTTTTTGAACTTTAAATAATGAATTGAACTGATATCTGAAAATTAAAGGAAATCGTATATTGATATAAAATCATTCATTCCAACCAGGTATATATGTATGGAAATATTTGTGTTTTGGTTTATCAGGAAGAGTGTGTGAGTTTTGCTTCAAAATGATTATGGAAATTCAAAATAATGTGCTTGGAAAGAAGACTCATGAAAAGACCAGTCAAGAAACCCTGACAATACATGTGTTCTGAAGCAAGAAGTGGTGAATGTTGAAACAAATGCTTATTAATTTGTGAACTTGTGGATGAAATGTATATCCTGTGATGTGCAAAAACTGAAGAAACAATAATGTACCAGTGTCGAATACAAATGAATGACAAATTACATATCATGTCCCATAGGAGTCTACTTGCATTGATGTTAGACTGGGTCCGTTACTGTAGAATAATTAGGATTTGTATGCACCATTCACTGAAGTTAGTTTTCAGTACTAGGAAACAAATATGTATTTCAGGTGGATGAATATTTCTGATTATAATCTTGTGAAAAGTGGATTATAAATCCACATACATGAACATGAATGAATTTAGAGAGTGTATATTAGACACATATATTTCATATTTTGAAAAATTTGGAGAGTATATCTATATCTATATCTATATCTATACACACACACACACACACACACACACACACACACAACTCACAGACATTAAAAAGTACCAATTTAAATGCCAATCGAAATTCATCAGTAAATATGTATCATCCACAAATGCAAAAATATTTATTTTACTGAACATGAGTTAATGTATAATGTTGTTCTACTAGGACGCTCTCCTATAAGTTGAATTTTCATTTCCAACAGCATTTAGGAGGAGTGAACTCTTCTCACAATTTGTATCTGCCAAGACAGCCACCTAACAAAAATATACCTGTGATACCTGGTAGGATTCTATATATGCATATAAATATACATGTGTGAATAGACTACAGAAAAAGGAAACAAGAATTCACATATTTGTTAAGTTTAAAACACATGGAGAATATTTCAAATAAATTTGACTAGATTTATTACTCCTACCTTATATAATGCAAATGTCAAGTCCAACTATACAACATGTCTCCTCTGAAGTACTTGTATTTCTAATGTGTTGGGTTAATTTTCTCCATTATATTAGGATGAATAGTCTGAGTCTACTAGGTATGGGTTAGTGTCAGCGATTCAGTATTTCGAATGGAAAATTGGAAAATGAATCCAATGTGTATGTAAATATATGCTGCACAAATATCCTCCCACTCTCATCCAGAACAATGCCTTGACATTACCTTCACCCCAAGTAAGACACAATTAGAGGAGAAGAGTTACAAAATCAGTGAATACATATCTGGAATGGAAAATGCTCAGGAGTTCACAACCTTGGAGGTGGTAGAGGAGTTTCCAAAACTAATGGACAGGGTAAACACTCCACAAACATGGAGCTCTGCTGGCCTAAAAACTTATTGAGAAACTGCCTCTGAGCTTCCACACTTGAAATATATGTTGTTTTCAGGAGATTTGGCTTCCTCTGTAGTGAGACCATCAAAGCTGGGTCTGCATCTATGTGACCTGGAGGACATGGTTTCTTATTTTCCAATGAACAAGATGAAGCAGTGCTGAATCCTCTCTTTGTAGGTAAACTGAGGCCACTGGGGACTAAGTGTCTCCCCGTGTGGACTGTGAAGCCATTTGGTCCTCTTCCACTTTTTGTGGAGTTTTTGCTGCTGCACTGTGAGTTTGGTATTTGTTTCACGAAATAGTAGCAGCTAAACTGGGACACAGTGCTGGAGGGAGTTCTGTCACGTGTGGTGGGTCAGGGTCTGCAAGAGAATGCACCAACTAGGCTCCTATCTCTCACAGCTTGCCCCATTGCCCCCTTGTCCATATCAACCTGATTCATAATTTTCCTCTGAAAACTCTCCATATAACAAGATGCCTTTACATATAAGGGTCTGTTGGCTGCACCATGTCTGTTACAAGCCATTTGGAATGCAATGGTAGATCCACATGGCCCTACCATGGATGTTTTATCAAACACCTCCCCACCACTGCTCTAGACCCACTACTCAGCAGGCTCCAAATTTCTGGCATCTCTGTTCTACACCATTTTCATGAAACTCAGTAAATCAAGGCACTGTCTGGTATACTCATGATCAGCAACAGGACATCCAATGTTTCTCCAGTGCCACCTGGTCATAGGAATTTCAAAAATTTCATGGTATTTATCTAGCCATTTTTCAAGCATGAAGTTGGAGGCACTGTGGGTTTCAGTTCATTCAGCAAACATTAAATGGTGAGGAAGCTCATTTCAATGAAATCTCTGGAGAACTCTCACAGGCATGGCTTCCCAAAGAGTGGACAAAAGGTCACATTAGGCCAGGCCCATTGAGGTCTACAATGTGAGGTCCATGTGTGTTTTGACTCTCAACTCTGGCTGCCATTTCTTTAAGAATAAAATCATGTGATATCCTTGCTGAGATTCCCAGGCCTCTGTGGAAATCCACCCGGGGCCTAGGTCTCAGTTTCCAAGAGCGACTTTCATGCGTGGCCTCTTAAAATCCCAACAAAATTCATGGCAATGCTTCTCTGAGTTCAGTTCCAAAACCCAGTCTCTAAGGGGAATCACACCAGAGTTCAAGCCCACGTGGACCCAGTCATTTTTTCCAATGCCACACAAATGACCAAAATTAAAACCAAAACACTCCCACATGGCCCTCATCTTATTACACATAGTCAATCATCTTAACCTCTGGCTGGAGGTTTCCATGAGGGGCGCAGCCCAAGAGAGTGTCCAAAATCAGCTCGTTTGCCCCTCATTTGTCTAAAGTCAGGGTAGCCTGGACACCGTTTCTGTGAACCAGGAGTGAACAAATAAGCCTTCCGTTAATACTTCTGTGTTTCTCCAATTTGAGGCCTACTGATTTTAGGTATCGATTCTTTAGGTGATTTACAGTCATGCGAAAACACAAGCACCTCTGCAGGGCTTTGAAGAACTCATTTTACCCAAAGAATCCCTATTGTCATTTAATGGAGTGCAGGAACCTAACAGAGGAAGGCAAAAGACTTCATCCACAATGAATGAAATTTTTTGCCATTTTGGTTTTGGAAGCTCACATGGGATCATTCTTGAGATCCATCAGGTGCTGAGAATCTAAGTCACAGCCACACACAGGCCCAAGAGGCTGATAAAGACACATCCCTTTCCAAAGCAATTAAGCAAAGAGCCACAGGTGAGGCCCATTCATTTCCATTTGAAAACTGTTTTCTTCAGGCTTCACAAAGGGGTGGCCTGAAGCAAAGACCTTCCTGACATTCAGTGCAACACAACAATAAGTAAGCAAAAAGCCCAAAGCAGTGTTTCTGCACTGAGACTTTCCTGGTCACACTGATATCTGGGTTTTCTGAGATGCTCGCCATTCTCTTCAGCTATCCAGGACATGGCCATGTCACAGAGCTTGGAGGTGGTACATATTTTGGACACAAATCCATGAGCCTATTTCGGAGAGTGGCCAGAATTCAGGAAGAAAACAACAACTTAGAAAGATAGCAGGTGTTGCACATCGATAAGACAAGCTGCAGTCCATTCATATATTGGGCAGGATGAATTATGGGATGATTTATACTAGACAGGACACATCCATTAATGCATTCTCTTTTCTAATGTCTACAACAATGGACACAGTGGGATACACAGAAACAGAAACACTCGCCATGTCAAATGACTTACTAGAAACTGTCCACTCCAAACCAAACAAACCGCCTTTCCTATCTATTCTCAGAACATGAGACAAAACAACAAACCCACACCCACTCCCACAAAGGCACCTCCTTCCCCCAAGTAGGTCTGCGACTATCCGGAGTGTCCTCTGACTGGTGGGCCATACTATGTTCCCCCGAAATGGCCTGTCTTCTCTCAGACCTTGTTTCCTTGACCAACTCTGTGAAGATATCAGGAAAAAGTGGTTAGCCACTACCTGTTTTCTCAGGAAAGGTCCATCTTCAGAGCTCTCCTGGCATTTGGCCATCCTCACATCAATAGGTACCAAGAAAACTGACTCTGTCCTTGGTAAATCCAAACAAGTGAGCCCACTGGGACTGGGACTGGGACTGCCTCTGGGTGCCTGGCTTCTTGGATACCAAGTTCAGAGAGTTCCATCACCAAGGAAATGAGGTATGTCACATTGTTTGGAACTGAATGAGGTCACTGCCTTGGCAACCATTTTGTCCTAACAGTTGCTTCAAAGGGTAACATAAAATGGAGGTTGCCCACGCTTCCTGTGACACTTTCATAAGGTAGAATGTATATCACCATTGGCACCCGGGAACAACTCTCCACTCAGGCCTGGTTTGGTCCATCTTCTCTACAAAAAGAAGAAGGGGATTCAGATTCAGACACATCCCTTCATCCTGACCAGGTTGTTTGCCATGGAAGATGACTTTTGCTCTCTCAGGTGCTTCATACCTGCCTTCAACTTCTCCAGGTATCATTTGTGCATGGACATTTGAGGTTCTCATCAGGTGGAAGGTCCCCAACTTTCCTGTATTGTAAGAACCACTCTGTCCCTGCTCTTCTGTAAAATGATTGAGGGAACAGTGTATACTTCTGGTTAAAAACAGGTTTGATTTGGGTTACGAGTGATTCTGTGTGATGAATAATGCTATTGGGAACCTGCAATATTTACAAGAATATAGAGGTGAAATATAAGTAGGAAAACAGAAATCAAGGTATGATTTGAAGCCCAGAAGGGTTTTGCCCTGGATTGGGATACTTAGCTTTGAATGATGTTCTGCATAGATGCCTCAGATAATTCGATATACAATGGCATAGGACCTTGTACATTGGATGATTGAATTTAGAAGAGAACATCCAGTCAAAAAGGGATATTCAGTAGGATTAGGAAGATAGTCGGTAGGTTTCGGAAGACGAGTGAGTATAGGATATGGACCAAAAGTTCTTTAGCAATAGACTTTCGGTTGTTGAGTGAATGTAAATGTCAGCACATATGAAGAGTCAGTCACTATGTTGAACTGGGGAAAATATGTAGAAAAGCAGATATCAATAGAAACATTACGAAATCAGGCAAAGTATAAAGTGAGTGATAGAATTAGACATTTTCAACAGGGTTGAGTTTGAATATATAAATTGGGAAAAAAACAAATATGTAGTCACCAATAGGATTGACAATTGACAGCATTAGGCAACCTGGACATGAATGTTTTTAGAAATCCATGTTCACTTTCCATTTAGGCTTTGGTACAATCATAAGTGTGACCTTTCCATTTTTTTGTCCAGAATATTACTGTGATAATGAGATGACATGAGTATTTCTTTCACCATTTCTGGGAGCAATATATTGAAGATGTAAAATGAGAATCAGGGGTACAAAGAGGTGTACCCTGTTTCTAGGAACATAGAGAAAAAGCATGAATAGACCATACTGTGAATAAATAATATAACTTTTTTGAACTTTAAATAATGAATAGAACTGATATCTGAAAAATTAAAGGAAATCGTATATTGATATACAATCATTCATTCCAACCAGGTATATATGTAATGGAAATATTTGTGTTTTAGTTTATCATGAAGAGTGTGTGAGTTTTGCTTCAAAATGATTATGGAAATTCAAAATAATGTGTTTGGAAAGAAGTCTCTCATGAAAAGACCAGTCAAGAAACCCTGACAATACATGTGTTCTGAAGCAAGAAGTGGTGAAAGTTGAAACAGATGCTTATTAATTTGTGAACTTGTGGATGAAATGTGTATCCTGTGATGTGCAAAAACTGAAGAAACAATAATGTACCAGTGTCGAATAAAAATGAATGACAAATTACATATCATGTCCCATAGGAGTCTACTTGCATTGATGTTACACTGGGTCAGTTAGTGTAGAATAATTAGGATTTGTATGCACCATTCACTGAAGTAAGTTTTCAGTACTAGGAAACAAATATGTATTTCAGGTGGATGAATATTTCTGATTATAATCTTGTGAAAAGTGGATTATAAATCCACATACAAGAACATGAGTGAATTTAGAGAGTGTATATTAGACGCATATATTTCATATTTTGAAAAATTTGGAGAGTATATCTATATCTATATCTATATCTATACACACACACACACACACACACACACACACACACACAACTCACAGACATTAAAAAGTACCAATTTAAATGCCAATCGAAATTCATCAGTAAATATGTATCATCCACAAATGCAAAAATATTTATTTTACTGAACATGAGTTAATGTATAATGTTGTTCTACTAGGACGCTCTCCTATAGGTTGAATTTTCATTTCCAACAGCATTTAGGAGGAGTGAACTCTTCTCACAATTTGTATCTGCCAAGACAGCCACCTCACAAAAATGTACGTGTGATACCTGGTAGGATTCTATATATGCATATAAATATACATGTGTGAATAGGCTACAGAAAAGGGAAACAAGAATTCACATATTTGTTAAGTTTAAAAACACATGGAGAATATTTCAATTAAAATTTGACTAGATTTATAACTCCTACCTTATATAATGCAAATGTCAAGTCCAACTATACAACATGTCTCTGGAGAACCTTTGGATGTCCTGTTGTTTATCATGAGTATACTAGACAGTGCCTTGATTGACTGTGTTTCATGAAAATGATCTAGAACAGACATGCCAGTAAATTGGTGCCTGCTGAGTAGTGTGCCTAGAGCAGTGGTGTGTATGTGTGTCATAATACATCTCTGATGTGGCCATATGGATTTGCCATTGGCTTCCAAATGGCTTGTGACAGACATGGTGAGGCCAGCAGACACTAATATGTAAGGGCGTCTTGTTATATGGAGAGGTTTCATGGCAATGTTAAGAATCAGGTTGCAATAGACAAGGGAAAAAGATATGTGGAATAGAAGCCTGGTTGGTGCATTCTCCTGCAGACCCTGACCCACCACATGTGGCAGAACTCCATCCAGCACTGTGTCCCTTTTGAACTCCTTGTATTTCGTGAAGCAAATACCAAACTCCCAATGCAGGAGAAAGAAAAACCATGAAAAAGTGGAGGATGACCAAATGGCTTCACAGCCCAGATGGGGAGAGACTTAGCACGCACTGGTCACATTTTACTTAAAAGAGAGAATTCACCACTGCTGCCTCATGTTCATAAGAAAATAAGAAACCATGTCCTCCAGGTCACATAGAATCAGACCCAGCTTTGATGGTCTCACGACAAAGGAAGCTAAAGCTCCTGAAAACAACATATATTTCAAGTGCCCAACCTCAGAGGCAGTTTATCAAGAAGTCCTTTAGGCCAGCAGAGCTCCATGTTTGTGGAGTTTTTAACCTGTCCCTTACTTATGGAAACTTCTCTACCACATCCAAGGTTGTGAACTCATGAGCATTTTCCATTCCAGTTATATATTCACAGATTTTATAACTCTTCTCCACTAATTGTGTCTTACTTGGGGCGAAGGTAATGTCAAGGCATTGTTCTGGATGAGAGAGGGAAAATATTTTGTGTAGCACATATTTGATAGACATTGGATTCTTTTTCCTATTTTCCATTCAAAATACTGAATCCCTGACACTAACACATACCCTACTAGACTCTGACTACTAATCCTAATATGATGGAGAAAAATAACCCAAATAGAACAGAAATACAAGCAGGTCAGAAGAGGCATGGTGTATTTTTGAACTTTTCTTTTGCATAATAAATGGTAGGTGTTATAAATCTAGTGAATTTTTATTTGGAATAGTTTTTCATGTGTTTTTAAAATTAACAAATATGTGAATCCCTGCCTCCCTTTCTCTGTAGCCTATACAGCACATGTATTTTTATATGTACATATTGAATCCTACCTGGTATCACACGTACATTTTTGTGAGGTTGCTGACTCGGCAGATATAAATTGTGTGAAGAGACTACCCCTCTTAAACGCTGTTGGAACTAAAAATTCAACCTATGGGTGAGCTTCCTAGTACAACAACATTATACATAATTCCATGTTCAGTAAAGTATATATTTTTGCATCAGTAGATGTTATATATTTCATTATAAATTTCATTTGGCATATATTGCTACTTTTTTATGTTTCTCTGTGTGTTTTTTTGGTATATATATATATATATATATATATATATATATATATATATACTCTCCTGATTTATCAAAACATGAAATATATGTGTCTTATATACACTCTCTACATTCATACATTCTTTCATGTTCATGCATGAGGAAATATAATCAACTTTTTTCAAGATTATTATTGGAAATATTCATCCACCTGAAATACATATTTGTTTCCTTGTACTGACAACTCACTTCTGTGAATGATGCATACAAATCCTAATAATTCTACAGTATCTGACCCAGTTTAACATCAATGCAAGTAGATTCCTATGGGACATGATGTGTATTTTGACGTTCATTTATATTCCACACTGCTACATTAATATTTCTGCAGTTTTTGCACATCATAGGATATATATTTCATCCACAAGTTCACAACTTTATAGGTATTTTTTCACTTTTAATCATTTCCTGCTTCAGAACACATGTATTCCTCCCGGTTTCTTGACTGGTCTTTTCATGAGACTTCTCTGCAAACACATTTTTTTTTTAATTTCATAATCAGTTTTGAAGCAAAACTCACACACTTTTTATGATAAACCATAAATCTAATATCACCATTAGAAGCATAACTGTTTGGAATGGATGATTGTATATCAATATTAGGTTTCCTGTATATTTTCAGAAATCAATTCAATCCATTATTTAAAGTTTGAACCAGTTATATTATTTATTCACAGTATGGTCTATTCATGCATTATCTCTATATTCATAGGCACAAGGTACACCTATTTGTACCCCCAATTAATTTATACGTCTTCAAAATATTGCTTTCCTACATATTTTACCCAGTTCATCATTGTGACTGACTCTTCACATGTGCTGACATTTACATTCACTCTCTACCTGAAACCCTATTGCTAAAGAACTTTTGGTCCAAATCCTATACTCACTCTTTTATCTAAACCTACCGACTATTTTCCTAATCCTACCGAATATCCCTTTTTGACTGGATGTTCTCTTCCACATTCAATCATCCAAATTAGAAGGTCCTATGCCATAGTATATTGATTTAACTGAGACAACTGTGCAGGACATAAATCAATGCTAAGTATCCCAATCAAGGGCCCAATGCCCTTCTGGGCTTCAAAACTTACCTAGATTTCTGTTTTCATACTTATATTTCACCTATATATTCTTATAAATATCACAGGTTCCTAATACAAATATTCATTCCAGAGAATGATTCCTAACCCAAATTGAACATGTTATTAACCCTAACCATACACTTTTCCCTCAATCTAATTTTACAGAAGAGCAGGGACAGAGTTGGTCTTACAATACAGGAATATAGGCGATCTTCCAGCTGCTGAAAACCTAAAAGGTCCATGCTGAAATGATCCTTGGAGAAGATGTAGGCAGCTATGAAGGACATGAGAGAGCAAAAGTCATCTTCCATGGCAAACAACCTGGTCAGGTTGATGGGATGTGTCTGAATTAGCCTCTCTCTTCCTAATGTAGAGAAGATGGACCAAACCATGCCTGTGTGGAGAGCTGTTCCCCGGTGCCTATGGTTGATATACCATTCTAACATATGAATGAGTCACAGCAAGTAGAGGCAGCCTCCATCTTTTAAGAACCATGTAAGCAACTGTTAAAACAAAGTGGTTTCCAAGGCAGTGACTTCATTCAGATCTTGAAGAAAGTGACATCACCTTACAGTTTTGGTAATGAAAGTCTGTGATCTTGGGATCCAGGAAACCAGGCACACAGAGTCAAACCCACTCCATGTCCCAGTGGGCTAACTTGTTTGGATTTAACAAGACAGAGTCACTATTTCTTTGTACCTACTGATGTGAGGACAGCCAAATGCCTGGAAACTATGAAGACTGGCCTTTCCAGAGAAAGCAGGTAGTTTCTCACCATGGGCTCCTGACAACTTCACAGAGTTGGCCGAAGAGACCAGATTGGAGACAGGACACGCCATTTTGGGGGAACATAGTATGGCCCACAAGTCAGAGGACACTCCGGATAGTCACAGACCTACTTGGGGAAAGGAGGTGACTTTTTGGGTGTGAGTGTGAGTTTGTGGTTTTGTCTCATGTTCTGAGAATAGTTAGGAAAGCTGTTTTGTTTGTTTTGGAGTGGACTGTGTCTAGTAAGTCCTTTGACAAGGTGAGTGTTTCTGTGTCTATATATCATACTGTGTCAGTGATTGTAGACATTAGAAAAGAGAATGCATCAATGGATGTGTCCTGTCTACGAGAAAGCTTCAAAGCATTCATCCTGTGCAATTTATGAATGGACTGCAGGTTGCCGTATGGATGGGCAACTCCTGCCATCTTTCTAAATTCCTGTTTTCTTCCTGAATTCTGGACACTCTCCAGAATACGCTCATGATTTTGTGTCCAAGATATGTACCACCTCCATCTCTGTGACATGGCCATGTACTGGATAGCTGATGGGAATGGCGAGTATCTCAGAAAACTCAGATATCAGTATGCCCAAGAAAGTCTCAGTGGAGAAACCCAGCTTTGGGCCTTTTGCTTACCTATTCTGTTGCCCTGAATGTCAGGAAGGTCTTTGCCTCAGGCCACACTTTGTGAAGCCTGCAGAAAATAGTTTTCAAATGGAAAAGAATGGTCATTACCTGTGCCTCTTTGCTTAATTGCTTTGGAAATGGATGTTTCTGAATCAGCCTCTCAGCCCTATGTGAGACTGTGGCTTAGATTCACAGCACATGATGGGTCTAAAGAAAAATCCCATGTGTGCATCCCAAACCAAAATGGACAAAAGAGCTGTCAGAGTAGTTCTTACAATACAGGAAAGTTGGGGACCTTCCACCTGATGAGAACTTCAAATGTCCATGCACAAATAATACCTGGAGAAGTTGTAGGCAGGTATGAAGCACCTGAGAGAGCAAAAGTCATCTTCCATGGCAAACAACCTGGTCAGGATGAAGGGATGTGTCTGAATCTGAATCTCTCTCTTCTTATTGTGGAGAAGATTGACCAAACCAGGCCTGAGTGGAGAGCTGTTCCCGGGTGCAAATGGTTGATATACATTCTACCTTATGAAAGTGTCACAGGAAGTAGGGGCAACCTCCATCTTATGTTACCCTTGGAAGCAACTGTTAGGACAAAGTGGTTGCCAAGGCAGTGACCTCATTCAGTTCCAAAGAATGTGACATACCTCATTTCCTTGGTGATGGAACTCTCTGAACTTGGTATCCAAGAAGCCAGGCACCCAGAGGCAGTCCCAGTCCCAGGCCCAGTGGGCTCACTTGTTTGGATTTACCAAGGACAGAGTCAGTTTTCTTGGTACCTAATGATGTGAGGATGGCCAAATGCCAGGAGAGCTCTGAAGATGGACCTTTCCTGAGAAAACAGGTAGTGGCTAACCACTTTTTCCTGACATCTTCACAGAGTTGGTCAAGGAAAGAAGGTCTGAGAGAAGACAGGCCATTTCGGGGGAACATAGTATGGCCCACCAGTCAGAGGACACTCCGGATACTCACAGACCTACTTGGGGGAAGGAGGTGCCTTTGTGGGAGTGGGTGTGGGTTTGTTGTTTTGTCTCATGTTCTGAGAATAGATAGGAAAGGCGGTTTGTTTGGTTTGGAGTGGACAGTTTCTAGTAAGTCATTTGACACGGCGAGGGTTTCTGTTTCTGTGTATCCCACTGTGTCTGTTGTTGTAGACATTAGAAAAGAGAATGCATTAATGGATGTGTCCTGTCTAGTATAAATCTTCCCATAATTCATCCTGCCCAATATATGAATGGACTGCAGCTTGTCTTATCGGTGTGCAACACCTGCTATCTTTCTAAGTTGTTGTTTTCTTCCTGAATTCTGGCCACTCTCCAGAATAGGCTCATGGATTTGTGTCCAAAAAATGTACCACCTCCAAGCTCTGTGACATGGCCATGTACTGGATACCTGAAGAGAATGGCGAGCATCTCAGAAAACTCAGATATCAGTGTGACCAAAAAAATCTCAGTGCAGAAACCCTGCTTTGGGCCTTTTGCTTACTTATTGTTGTGTTGCACTGAATGTCAGGAAGGTCTTTGCCTCAGGCCACCCCTTTGTGAAGCCTGAAGAAAACAGTTTTCAAATGGAAATGAATGGGCCTCACCTGTGGCTCTTTGCTTAATTGCTTTGGAAAGAGATGTGTCTTTATCAGCCTTTGGACCTGTGTGTGGCTGTGACTTAGATTCTCAGCACCTGATGGATCTTAAGAATGATCCCATGTGAACTTCCAAAACCAAAATGGCAAAAAATATCATTCATTGTGGATGAAGTCTCTTGCCTTCCTCTGTTAGGTTCCTGCACTCCATCAAATGAGAATAGGGATTCTTTGGGTCAAATGAGTTCTTCAAAGCCCTGCAGAGGTGCTTGTGTATTCGCATGACTCTAAATCACCTAAAGAATTGATACCTAAAATCAGTAGGCCTGAAATTGGAGAAACAAAGAAGTATTAAAGGCAGGCTTATTTGTTCACTCCTGGTTCACAGAAACGGTGTCCAGGCTACCCTGACTTTATTCAAATGAGGGGCAAAGGAGCTGATTTTGGACACTGTCTTGGGCTGCGCCCCTCATGGAAACCTCCAGCCAGAGGTTAAGATGATTGACTATATGGAATAAGATGAGGGCCATGTGGGAGTGTTTTGGTTTTGATTTTGGTCATTTGTGTGGCATTGGAAAAAATGACTGGGTACACGTGGGGTTGAACTCTGGTGTGATTCCCCTTAGAGACTGGGTTTTGTAAATGAACTCAGAGAAGCATTGCCATGAATTTTGTTGGGATTTTAAGAGGCCACGCATGAAAGTCGCTCTTGGAAACTGAGACCTAGGCCCCGGGTGGATTTCAACAGAGGACTGGAAATCTCAGCAAGGATATCACATGATTTTATTCTTAAAGAAATGGCAGCCATAGTTGAGAGTCAAAACACACATGGACCTCACATTGTAGACCTCAATGGGCCTGGCCTAATGTGACCGTTTGTCCACTGTTTGGGAAGCCGAGCCTGTGAGAGTTCTCCAGAGATTTCATTGAAATGAGCTTCCTCACCATTTAATGTTTGCTGAATGAACTGAAATCCACAGTGCCTCCAACTTCATGCTTGAAAAATGGCTAGATAAATACCATGAAATAATTGAAATTCCTATGACCAGGTGGCACTGGAGAAACATTGGATGTCCTGTTGCTGATCATGATTATACCAGACAGTGCCTTGACTTACTGAGTTTCATGAAAATGGTGTAGAACAGAGATGCCAGTAAGTTGGAGCCTGCTGAGTAGTGGGTCTAGAGCAGTGGTGGGGAGGTGTTTGATAAAACATCCGTGGTAGGGCCATGTGGATATACCATTGGATTCCAAATGGCTTGTAACTGACATGGTGCAGCCAGCAGACCCTTATATGTAAAGGCATATTGTTATATGGAGAGTTTTCAGAGGAAAATTAAGAATCAGGTTGATATGGACAAGGGGGCAATGGGGCAAGCTCTGAGTGATAGGAGCCTAGTTGGTGCATTCTCTTACAGACCCTGACCCACCACACGTGACAGAACTCCCTCCAGCACTGTGTCCCAGTTTAGCTCCTAGTATTTCGTGAAACAAATACCAAACTCACAGTGCAGCAGCAAAAACTCCACAAAAAGTGGAAGAGGACCAAATGGCTTCACAGTCCACACGGGGAGACACATAGTCCCCAGTGGCCTCAGTTTACCTACAAAGAGAGGATTCAGCACTGCTTCATCTAGTTCTTTGGAAATAAGAAACCATGTCCTCCAGGTCACATAGATGCAGACCCAGCTTTGATGGTCTCACTACAAAGGAAGCCAAATCTCCTGAAAACAACATATATTTCAAGTGCAAAACTCAGTGGCAGTTTCTCAAAAAGTTTTTAGGCCAGCAGAGCTCCATGTTTTTGGAGTGTTTACCCTGTCCCTTAGTTTTGGAAACTGCTCTACCACCTCCAAGGTTGTGAACTCCTGAGCATTTTCCATTCCAGATATGTATTCACTGATTTTGTAACTCTTCTCCTCTAATTGTGTCTTACTTGGTAATGTCAAGGCATTGTTCTGGATGAGAGCACTAGGATATTTGTGCAGCATATATTTACATACACATTGGATTCATTTTCCTATTTTCCATTCGAAATACTGAATCCCTGACACTAACCCATACCTAGTAGACTCAGACTATTCATCCTAATATAATTGGGAAAATTAACCCAACACAATAGAAATACAAGCACTTCAGAGGAGACATGTTGTATAGGTGGACTTGACATTTGCATTATATAATGTAGGAGTTATAAATCTAGTCAAATTTTAATTGAAATATTCTCCATGTGTTTTTAAACTTAACAAATATGTGAATTCTTGTTTCCGTTTTCTGTAGCCTATTCACACATGTATATTTATATGCATACATAGAATCCTACCAGGTATCACACGTACATTTTTGTGAGGTGGCTGCCTTGGCAGATACAAATTGTGAGAAGAGTTCACTCCTCCTAAATGCTGTTGGAAATGAAAATTCAACTTATAGGAGAGCGTCCTAGTAGAACAACATTATACATTAACTCATGTTCAGTAAAATAAATATTTTTGCATTTGTGGATGATACATATTTACTGATGAATTTCGATTGGCATTTAAATTGGTACTTTTTAATGTCTGTGAGTTGTGTGTGTGTGTGTGTGTGTGTGTGTGTGTGTGTATAGATATAGATATAGATATAGATATACTCTCCAAATTTTTCAAAATATGAAATATATGTGTCTAATATACACTCTCTAAATTCATTCATGTTCATGTATGTGGATTTATAATCCACTTTTCACAAGATTATAATCAGAAATATTCATCCACCTGAAATACATATTTGTTTCCTAGTACTGAAAACTAACTTCAGTGAATGGTGCATACAAATCCTAATTATTCTACAGTAACGGACCCAGTCTAACATCAATGCAAGTAGACTCCTATGGGACATGATATGTAATTTGTCATTCATTTGTATTCGACACTGGTACATTATTATTTCTTCAGTTTTTGAACATCATAAGATATACATTTGCCAAGGCAGTGACCTCATTCAGTTCCAAAGAATGTGACATACCTCATTTCCTTGGTGATGGAACTCTCTGAACTTTGTATCCAAGGAGCCAGGCACCCAGAGGCAGTCCCAGGGCCAGTCCCAGTGGGCTCACTTGTTTGGATTTACCAAAGATAGAGTCAGTCATTCTTGGTACCTACTGAAGTGGGATTACCAAATGCCTGGAGAGCTCTGAATAGGGAGCTTTCCTGAGAAAGCAGGTAGTGGCTCTCCACTTTTTCCTTACAACTTTACAGAGTTGGCCAAGGAAAACAGATCTGAGAGAGGACAGGCCATTTCGGAAGAACAGAGTATGACCACCAGTCAGAGGACACTCTGGTTAGTCATACACCTAGGGGAAGGAGGTGCCTTTTTGGGAGTGGGTGTGGGTTTGTGGTTTGTCTCATGTTCTGAAAATAGGTAGGAATGGCGGTTTGTTTGTTTTGGAGTGAACTGTTTCCGGTAAGTCATTTGAAGAGGTGAGTGTTTCCATGTCTGTGTATCCCACTGTGCCTGTGGTAGTAGACATGAGAAAAGAGAATGCAGCAATGGATGTGTCATGTCTAGTATAAAGCTTCCCAGCATTCATCCTGCCCAATTTATGAATGGAGTGTGGCTTGCCTTATGCACGGGCAACACCTAATACCTTCCTAAGTCCCTGTTTTCTTCCTGAATTCTGGCCACTCTCCAGAATAGGCTCATGGTTATGTGTCCAAGATATGTACCAAATCCAAGGTCTTTGACATGGCCATGTACTGGATACCTGAATGGAATGGCCAGCATCTCAGAAAACTCAGATATCAGTGTGACCAGGAAAGTCTCAGTGGAGATACCCTGCTTTGGGCCTTTTGCTTACCTATTGTTCTGTTGCCCTGAATATCAGGAAGGTCTTTGTCTCATGCAACCCCTTTGTTAAGCCTGAAGAAAACAGTTTTCAAATGGAAATGAATGTGCATCACCTCTGGCTCTTTGCTTAATTTCATTGGAAAAGGATGTGTCTGATTCAGGCCCTTTGCCCTGTTTTAGGCTGTGACTTAGATTCTCAGCACCTGATGGATGTAAAGAAAGATCCCATATGTGCATCTAAACCAAAATGGAAAAACGTTCAATCAATGTGCATGAATTATATTGCCTTCCTTTGTTAGGTTTCTGAAATCCATCATGTCAGAATAGGGATTCTTTGGGTGAAATGAGTTCTTCAAATCTCTGCAGAGGGGCTTGGCTTTTCTTATGACTCCAATTCACAAAAAGAATCTAGACCCCACAGTCAGAGAGCCTCAAATTGGATAAGCGAAGCAGTATTAAGGGCAGGCCTATTTGATCACTCCTGGTTCACAGGAAGGGTGTCCAAGCCACCCTGACTTTCGGCAAATGAGGGGCAAGGGAGCTTATTTTGGACACTGTCTTGGGATGTGCCTCTCATGAAAACCTCCATCCAGATGTTATGATGAGTATCTTTATGGTAGAAGATGAGGGCCATGTAGGAGTGTTTTGGTTATAATTGTGGTAATTTGTGTGGCAGTTGGAAGAGATGACTGGGTAAACCTGGGCTTGAATTCTGCTGTGATTCCCCTTAGAGACTGAGTTCTGGAACTGACCTCAGAGAAGTATTGACATGAATTGTGTTGGGATTTTAGGAGGCCAGGAATGAGAGTTGCCATTGGAACCTGGGATCAAGGCCCAGAGTGGCTTTCCACAGAACACTGGGAATCACAGCCAGGATATTACATGATTTTATTCTGAAAGACTTGGCAGGCATAATTGAGATTCAAAACACACTTGGACCTTGCTTTGTAGACCTCAATGGGCCTGGCTTCATGTGACTTTTTGGCCACTCTTTGGGTAGACTTGCCTGTGAGAGTGCTCCAGAGATTTCCCTGAAATTAGCTTCCTCACCATTTAATGGTTCCTGAATGAATTGAAACCAACATTGCCTCCAAATGCATCTGTGAAAAAATGCTAGATAATTACCATGAAATTTTAGAAATTCCGATGACCAGCTGGCACTGGAGGACCTTTGATGTCCTGTTGATGATCATGAGTATACCAGACAGGGCCTTGATTGACTGGGTTTCATGAAAATGGTGTAGAACAGAGATGCCAGTAAGTTGGGGCCTGGTAAGTAGTTGGCCTAGAGCTGTGTAATGCAAATGTGTGATAAAACATCTGTGGTGGGGCCATGTGGATCTTCCATTGGCTTCCAAATGGCTGTGACTGACATGGTGCAACCATCACACCCATATATGTAAAGGCATATTTTTATATGGAGAGGTTTCAGAGCAATGTTCAGTATCATGTTGCTATTGTCAAGGGGGCAAGCTACTTGAGATAGAACCCTGGTTGGTGCATTCTCCTGGAGACCCTGCCAACCACACCTGACAGAACTCCCTTCAGCACTGTGTCCCATTTGAACTCGTTGTATTTCATGAAGCAAATACCAAACTCCCAGTGCAGCAGCAAGAAACACCACGAAAATTGGAGGATGACCATTGGTTTCACAGTCCACACGGGAAGACCCTTAGCCCTCAGTGGCCAATGTTTACCTACAAAAAGAGAATTCATCACTGCTGCCTCATTTTTATTTGAAAATAAGTAATCATTTCCTCCAGGTCACATAGATGCAGATCCAGCTTTGATGGTTTCACTACAAATAAAGCTAAAGCTCCTGACAACAACATATATTTCAAGTGCCCAACCTCAGAGGCAGATTCTCAAAAAGTCTTTTGGCCAGCAGAGCTCCATGTTTGTGGAGTGTTTACCCTGTCTCTTACTTTTGGAAACTCCTCTACCACCTCCAAAGATGTGAAATCTGGAGCATTTTCCATTCTAGATATGTATTCACAGATTTTCTAACTCTTCTCCTCTAATTGGGTCTTACTTGGGGCGAAGGTAATGTCAAGGCATTGTTCTGGAGGAGAGTGGGAAGATTTTTCCGTAGCATATATTTGCATACACATTGGATTCAGTGTCCTATTTTCAATTCAAAATACTGAATACCTGACTCTAACCCATACCCTACCAGACTCTGACTACTAATCCTAATATGATGGAGAAAAATAACCCATAAAGAATAGAAATACAAGCAGTTCAGAGTAGGCATGGTGTATAGATGGACTTGCCTTTTGCATGATACAGAGTTGGAGTTATAAATCTAGTCAATTGTTTGTTGAAATAGTTGTCCTTGTATTTTTAAGGTTAACAAATATGTGAATTGATGTCTCCCTTTCTCTGTATTCTTATATGCACATATAGATTCCTATCTGGTACCACACGTACATTCTTGTGAGGTGGCTGACTTGGCAGATACAAATTGTTAGAAGAGATCACTCCTACTAAACCCTGTTGGAACTGAATATTCAACCTATGGGTGAGCTTGCTAGTTGAACAGCATTATACATAAATCCATGTTCAGTAAAATGAATATTTTTAGATCTGTGGATGGTATATATTTTATAATGAATTTTGATTGACATATATATTGCTACTTTTTTGTCTGTGTGTTTGTTTTATGTATATGTATATATATGTATATATATATATATATGTGTATATATATATATATATATATATATATATATATATACACTCTCCAGATTTTCAAAATATGAAATATATGTGTCTTATATTCACTCCCTAAATTCATTCATGTTCATGTATGTGGATTTATAATCAACTATTCACAAGATTAATCTCAAAATATTCATCCACCTGAAATTTGCCCAATGCTCTCAAATGTCAATCCTATTTGTGACTACATATTTGTTTCTTCCTAAGATTATATATTTAAACTCAACCCTGTTCAAAATGTCTAATCCTATCACACACTTTATACTTTGCCTGATTTTGTAATGTCTCCATTGATATATGCTTTCCTACATATTTTCCCCACTTCATCATTGTGACTGACTCTTCACTTGTGCTGACATTTACATTCACTCTCTAATCGAAATCCTATTGCTAAGAAACTTTTGTTCCAAATCTTATACTCACCCTTCTTCCTAAACTTACTGACTATCTTCCTAATGCTACAGACTATCCCTTTTTGACTGGATGTTCTCTTCTACATTCAATCATCCAAGGAAACGTGGTGCGAGCTTCAGAGGAGGAGACTACCAACAGGCTATCTCATGCAACATCAAAGGGTTTATTGGGTGTCCAGAATGCTGGGGTTCAGAGCTCACCTGAATAGAGCAGATAGCCCTGAGAATAGCTGAAGTAGAGCTTATATACTTTCCCTGGAGAGAGAAGGGAGGGAATTGTATTGATGGGTCAGGGCGAGTGGGCGGTTTGCATGCAACTGGGAGAGGGAGTACATTCTGCAATTTGGCAGCTGGGGATAGAACATTCTGGGAACAAGTTTTGCAAACATTTCTCAAGATTTCAACAGTGTTCTGTTAAGCATACAGAAAAACAAGATGTGACAAGTACCTATTTTATTAATATTTCATTCCCCACTTCTTCTTCTGGCTAATTTTAATCATACAAATGATCATTGGAGGGTGTCACATTCAATGTCTGCTAGTGGGGTATTACCATAAGTTTAACTCCTCCAATTTGAGCCTGGAGAAAAGATATTACACGGTTGAGCAAACAGGGTTTTATAGTTAGCAATAATATGAGGATTATTATTGGACCGGCCAGGGTTGATAAAAACGTAGTTAACCAGGGGGACTGTGTGAACCAAGACTCAAGCCACCCTTTTGGGCCCTCTCTCATTTGTTGATGCTCTTCAAGGTGTCTTTTAAATTTACTCAGAGATTTTATTACGACTCCAGTATAGTCAGCATAAAAACAACATTCTTCCCTCAATGCAGCACAAAGGCCCCCTTCTCTAATGAAGAGGAGGTCCAACCCTCAACTGTTCTGTAAAACAACTTCAGAGAGAGAGGTTAAAGTTTCATGCAAAGCCCTGAAGGAGGTTTCTAATATCTTACTTTTGGTCTATTGCTGCTTCTAATTGGGTCATCTTTTGTGTCCCATGGACAATGCCACTGGTTCCTCTGCCCACCCGTGCAGCAACTCCTATTCCTAATAGGATGGCTAAAGTGAGGGATATATGTTCCCAGTGAAACCGGTTGTATGCCCCCCCTATTTGATCTTCAAATGAACCTGCATCATGATAGAGCACTCTGGGAAACATCTGCACCATTACACAATTTATCACATATCCTGATCATTTCATGAAAACATAAACGATGTTTAAGTATATAGAATTATGCTGTTGTAGGCACTGACAAAGCAAGGCACCTAAGATAGCACTCAAGAGAGGGAAACAGTCCTATTTGGTTGCAACCGGATTCAGAGGGCATTGCTTATATTGTAATCAATTAATCCCATGAAACTCAAGTTTAGGTAGTTTCAGAATTTTGTACCCAACATATAAGGGATGGGGCTCAGAAGTTCACAGTCTTCAGAAGTTTAAAAAAGCAGTATTTGTTTCTGTTTTTCCTTCTGTTCTGGGCAAGTTAACTTTTCAAGGACACCTGGGAGGAGGAGAGCTTTTTCTTCCATTTCTTATTTTCCCCCTGCCAGCTGTTACCATGGAGCCCGGTTGGTAATTTCTTTATCTTAGAAATGTAGCCATCTCTGTGAAGCCCCAGCTGAAGGCCAGAGGACTTCTTCACATATTTTGTGAAAAACTAGTTAGGGGTTGTCTAGCTTAGAAGTACTGAGATTTTTAGCCAGTGGCCAAGTAGAACAGGGCAATATGAAAGAGAAAGTTTATCTACATTAAAGTCTTTATTGGGACTGTTTGGCTGAAAGTTCAAAACTCAGCCATGGTGAAGACTTCTGAAGAAGGTCATTTAAGACTTTTCTGTGGGCCTGGTACAGAGGGGGAAAGACGGGGAAGGTGGGGCTGAGAGCACCTCCGAGGATCTGAGAATGAGGGAAAAGAGAGATGTAAAAGAATAATGCGAAAGGGTATTGGGAATTTCCTAGCAGCAAACTTAAGCAGTAGATCAGGTAGAGCAGAGTGAAAGACGGGAGTGAGGATCCCAAAATCCTGTGAGGGACTTTAAATTTTAGTAACCTGTTTTCAGTGATGACAAAGCAACTTTAAAGGCCAATTATATTACATCTTGGATAAGGGTCTCAGGGCTCTCCTCAGCTCGTTTGAGCATTGGGTTAGCTGGTAAGAGGACCTGGTGGGACCCGGTGAGGGCACTGACAGGAGATGAGAGGAATGAGTCGGTGGAGCGGTACCTATGTACCTGCTACCTCAGAAAGGGGGCGATGGTCTGAGAACTGGTGGAGCTTTGGGTTTCTGATCTAGTTATTGGAGGGGAGAAATCAAGTTGCTGAGATGGGAGTGACATCAGAGGGTCTGGAGCAGAAGGCTGAGGATAATGATCTATTGGAGAAGCATAGTTCAGGATGTGAGTGAGGGAGGGAAAAGGCTTCCACATAGGGGAATTTCCTTTCACTCTTTTGAGCACTTGCAGAAGTTAAAAAGGTCATGCAAAATATGAGGATCTAGAGACCCCTCTGGGTGCCATAGTTTTTGGTTGTCTAATTGGTAATGTGGCCAATGCTGTGTACTGAATTTGATGAAGAATTGGGGTTCCATCAGGCAGCCCCTGTATGCACACATTCCCATGACATACAGAAAAAGTCGGCTTTTCCCCCACACAGCCATTACTCTTTGTGGCTTTGATAGTCTGCCAGGCAAACTTAGTAATCTAGACTAGCCAACCTGCATCTGGCTCACGTGTCCCTACATCCATAATGTTTGTTTCCATTATCTATGGTACAGAAGGGATTTAATGGTATTTTAGTGGGATCCTCTTCATCAGGGATATCACAATAGGAAATACCTATAGCCAGCTAACAAATGTCTGGGTGGAGAGATGGCCACCAGGTCCCTAAGGGGGCTGTATGCGAGATAGACCATACTTCTTTTCCAGTAGGATTTGTGATCAGCCATCACTGCTTAATGGGCTGATGAGGGTTAGGACTACTTGTAGCCAAGGGGAGAGTATATAACCTTATTCACATTGCGAATACACAATTTGAAACTGTTACCAGTCTTTTTCAGTTTCCAGAAAGATTCTGTACAGGCAGCAGGCTTGAGATGAGAGGTATGGATCCAGGAAGTGATTCTGTTTACGTTTACCACTGTAGGTGTTATAATAGCACCTGGTATGGTCCTTTTCAGCGGGGTACCAGGGATGACACCTGATATCATCTTACATAGATGAAATCTCTTACTTGATATGGATGTGGAATCCCCTGGTTCCCAGTTGGGTAGGCAGTGGCCAGCTGTTTTCACAGGTATTACTGAGTTCTTTCAAGATCTTTAAGTCTGTCAAGCAAGGGGGTGTGGAAAGGATCTTTAGGTCTTACAGTTGGGCTTAGGTCCCCTACTGGAGGAGGGCCACCATAAAGAATTTCACATGTGGTAAGGTTACTCAAAGAAACAAAGGGATTTTTTCTTGCATGAAACATTGCATAAGGCAGGAGCATAGTCCAATCTTATGCTGCTCTCTAAGCTTAATTTCGTTAAGGTCTCTTTAATAGTTCTATTCATTCTTTCTACTTGTCTTGAACTCTGTGGTCTATAAGCACAATTTAACTTCCAATTAATCCCCAGGTTCCTGGCTAACCCCTGACTTACCTGGGTCATGAACATCGGTCCATTGTCAGATCCTATTACCGGCTTAGCTTCCTCCAATGGTAGAGAGGCTTAGTCAGCAGCAGCGGAATCACTTAGAGTGTGTTGTGTGTTAGGGGACGAGGGCAGGGGATAAGGAGGGGGAGAAGAGTCCAGTAGAGTCAAATCTGTGACTCAGGGAGAACAGAGGGTGGAGGAGGAGGAGGTTGAGAGGGTTTGAGAGATCATGGGGGAAGGAGTAGGAGCAGAGGTAGGGGCAAGGAAAGGCTTCACCCATGGAGGAGGAGATTTGCAGAGGTCCTGCCAAGTTAAGATATATGGCTGTTGATCCGGATGGCTATGTGGCGCTGGCTGAAAGACAATACCTCTGACTTTTTAAATTAGTGGGAAGTAGAAAGATCCTTCTAGGGGCCATACGACTCCAAAGATGGGCCATTCTGAGGCACAGAGATTCTGCCAGGTCCAGCGTTTTACTAAAAAAAGAAAGATTCTGAGCCCTTAAGCGGACTTTGGTCCAGTGATCAAGGGTCAGGGACAGAGGCATTGACATGCTCTGTTCCATAATGAAAGTTTCACAAACAGTAAAAGCAAGGACACACGACACAGATAAGACAAGACCATAAAGACAGGCAATGAACGTCCAACACTGAGACCAGGAATGAGTAGCCGGCAAAACCCAATGGTATGGCAATAACGAATCTAAAAGAAAATATCACTGAGTCGAGAAGACTATTGTTCCTTGATTTCCCGAGTTCTCTGCGGGGTCCTCCAGAGAGGTGCCCTTTGTCTCTGTGACATGTCTCTCAGCCACCGTCGGAGAGAGCCCAGGCTCTTCATCGCCAGCAATTTTGCCAAGCCCTAACAAGAAACCTGAAACCAGAAAGAGGCGCCTTACTTGCTCCGAGAGGAGCCCGTTGGGGTCTCTCGTCCGCCACTGCTGGAACTCAGTGGAACCTCAATATGTAAAGGTCAGGCGAGTGTCAGAGGAAGATACTACCATGCATGACACCGAGTGAGGGAGTACATTCTGCAGTTCGGCTGTTGGGAACAGTACATTCTAGAACAAGATTAGCAAACATTTCTCAAGATTTCAACAGTGTTTTGTTAAGCACACAGAAAAACAGGAAGTGACA
The DNA here is from genome assembly GCF_048772815.1 of Callospermophilus lateralis. Classification (NCBI taxonomy): domain Eukaryota; kingdom Metazoa; phylum Chordata; class Mammalia; order Rodentia; family Sciuridae; genus Callospermophilus; species Callospermophilus lateralis. The sequence goes on along the minus strand of NW_027514946.1, from coordinate 559,624 downwards.
AGTACCTATTTTATTAATTTTATTAACCTTTCACTACCGACTATGCCTTTTTGACTTGATGTTCCTTCTACATTAATTCATGCAACGTACAAGGTGCTATGCCATTGTATATCGATTTATCTGAGACAACTCTGCAGAACGTAATTCAACACCACGTATCCCTATCAAGGGCCCAATGCCCTTCTGGGCTTCAAATCAGACTTAAATTTCTTTTTTCATACATATATTTCACCTATATATTCTTCTACACATAGCAAGTTCCCAATACGATCATTCATCCAGCAAAATGATTTCTACCCAAATCGAGCATGTTTTTAACCATAACCGGACACTGTTCCCTCAATCTAACTTTACAGAAGAGCAGGGCAGGAGTTGATATTACAATACAGAAATGTAGAAAAACTTCCACCTGCTGAGAACCTCAAAGGTCCATGCAGAAATGATCCCTGGAGAAGATGTAGGAAGCAATAAAGGACCTGAGAGACCAAAAGTCATCTTCCATGGCAAACAACCCGGTCAGGATAAAAGGTTGTGTCTGAATCAGATTTTTTTTTAATGTAGAGATCATGGACCAAACCAGGCCTGTGTGGAGATCTATTCCTGGGTGCCTTTGGTTGATATACCATTCTAACTTGTGAAAATGTCACAGGAAGTAGGGGCAGCCTCAATCTCTTGGGACCCTTGGAAGCAACAGTTAGGACAAAGTGGCTGCCAAGACAGTGCCCTCATTCAGTTCAGGAAGGAAGTGACCTCACCTCACTTTCTTGGTGATGGAACTCTCTGAACGTGGGATCCAGGAAGCCAGGCACACAGAGCCAGTCCCAGTCCCAGTCCCAGTGGTCTCACTTGTTTGGATTTACCAAGGACAGGGTCAATATTTTTTGGTACCTACAGATGTGAGGAAGGCCAAATGCCAGGAAAGCTCGGATGCAGGGCTTTTCATGATAAAGCAGGTAGTAGCTCTCCGTTGGCTCCTAAGAAGTTCACAGAGTTGGCCAAGAAGACAAGATCTGAGACAGGAAAGGCCATTTTGGGGGAACATATTATGGCCCACAAGTCAGAGGACACTCTGGATAGTCACAAACCTACTTAGGGGAAGGAGGTGCCTTTGTGGGTGTGGTTGTGGGTTTGTGGTTTTGTCTCATTTTCTGAGAATAGGTAGGACAGTCGGTTTGTTTCATTTGAAGTGGACTGTTTCTAGTAAGTCTTTTCACAGGGCGAGTGTTTCTATGTCTGTGTATTCCACTGTTTCCGTGGTTGTAGACATTAGAAAAGAGAATCCATCAATGGATGTGTCGTGTCTAGTAGAAATCTTCTCAGCATTCATATTGCCCCATTTATGAATGGACTGTAGCTTGCCTTATCGATGAGCAACACCTGCTACCTTCCTAAGTTTCTATTTTCGTCCTGAATTCCAGCCAATCTCAAGAATAGGCCCATGGTTTTGTGTCCAAGATATGTACCACCTACAAGCTCTGTGACATGGCCATGTACTGGATAGCTGTAGGGGATGGCGAGCATCTCAGAAAACTCAGATATCAGTGTGACCAGGAAAGTCTCAGAGGAGAAACCCTGCTTTCGGCCTTTTGCTTACCTATTGTTCTGTTGCCCTGAATGTCAGGAAGTTCTTTGCCTCAGGCCACCCCTTTGTGAAGCCTGAAGAAAACAGTTTTCAAATGGAAATGAATGGGCATACCTGTGGCACTTTCCTTAATTGCTTTGGAAAGGGATGTGTCTGAATCAGGCCCTTGGCCCTGTGTGTGGCTGTGGCTTAGATTCTCAGCACCTGATGGATCTAAAGAAAGTTACCATGTGTGCATCCAAAAAAAAATTCGCCAAAAGAGCAATTATTGGGAGGAAGTCTCTGGACTTCCTCTGTAAGGTTCCTGACTTCCATCAAGTGAGAATGGGATCCTTTGGGTCAAAAGAGTTCTACAAAACCTGCAGAGGCTAGCCCATTGTGCTTGGGTTTTCTCATGACTAAAATTCACATAAAGAATCTAAACCCCACAGACAGTAGTCCTCAAATTGGAGCGGTATTAACGGCAGGCCTATTTGATCACTTTTGGTTCACCGGATGGGTGTCCAGGCCACCTTGACTTTAGGCAAATGAGGGGCAAAGGAGCTTATTTGGGACACTGTCTTGGTCTGCACCCCTCATGGAAACCTCCAGCCAGAGTATGATGAGTGTCTATATGAAAGAAGATGAGGGCCATATGGGAGGGTTCTTGTTTTAATTGTGGTAATTTGTGTGGTAGTTGGAAGAGATGACTGGGTCCACCAGGGCTTGAACTCTGGTGTGATTCCCCTTAGAGACTGAGTTCTGGAACTGACCTCAGAGAAGTATTGCCATGAATAGTGTTGGGATTTTAGGAGACCACGCATGAGAATCACTTTTGGAAACTGAGATCTAGGCCCAGGATGGCTTTCCACAGAGCTCAGGGATTCTGAGCCAGGATATCACATGTTTTAATTCTTAAAGACTTGGTAGCCATAATTGAGAGTCCAAACACACATGGACCTCACATTGTATACCTCAATGGGCCTGGATTCATGTGTCCTTTTGGCCACTCTTTGGGAAGGCTTGCCTGTGAGTGTTCTCCAGAGCTTTCATTGAAATGAGCTTCCTCACCATTTAATGGTTCCTGAATTAAATGAAACCCACAGTGCCTCCAACTTCATCCTTGAAAAATGACTAGATTAATACCATGAAATTTTTGAAATCCCCATGACCAGGTGGCACTGGATAACCTTTAGATATCCTGTTGCTGATCATGAGTATAACAAACAGTGCCTTGATTGACTGAGTTTCGTGAAAATGGTGTAGAACAGAGATGCCAGTAAGTTGGAGCCTGCTGGGTAGTGGGCGTAGAGCAGTGGACTATAGGTGTGTAAATAAATATTTTTGGTAGGACCACCTGGATCTTCCATTGGCTTCCAAATCTTGCGACTGACATGGTGCAGGCAGCAGACCTTTATATGTAAAGGCATCTTGTTATATGTAGAGGTTTCAGGGCAATGTTCAGAATCAGGTTGCTATAGTCAAGGGGAAAGCTATGTGGGATAGAAGCCTGGTTCGTACATTCTCTTGCCGACCCTGACCAACCACACATGACAGAACTCCCTCCAGCATTGTGTCCCAGTTGAACATATTGTATTTCATGAAGCAAATACCAAATTCCCAGTGCAGCAGTAAGAAACACCCTGAAAAGTGGAGGATGACCAAATGGCTTCACAGACCACACGGGAAGACACTTAGCTCCCAGTAGCAACAGTTTACCTACAAAGGGAGTTTTCAGACCTGCTGCCTCATGTTCATTACAAAATAAAGAACCATGTCCTCCAGGTCACATAGATGCAGACCCAGATTGCAGAATCACATCAGTTGCAGAACCATTGATTTAAATATTGCCATACATATATTTCTTGTGCCTAACCTCAGAGGAAGTTTCTCAATAAGTCTTTAGGTCAGCACAGCTCCATGTTTCTGAAGTGTTTACCATCTCCCATACTTTTGTAAACTGTTTTACCACCTCCAGTGTTGTGAACTCCTGAGCATTTTTCATTCCACATATGTATTCACAGGTTTTCTAACTCCTCTCCTCTAATTGTGTCTTACTTTTAGCGATGGTTATGTCAAGGTATTGTTCTGGATAAGAGAGGGAAGATTTTTGTGTATCACATGTTTGCATACACATTAGATTCATTTTCCTATTTTCCATTTGAAATACTGAATCCCTGACACTAACCCATACCCTACTAGACTCTGACTACTAATCCTAATATCATGGAGAAAAAAAAACCTAACTGAATAGAAGTACAGTCCTTTTATAGGAAGCATGGTGTATATTTGTATTTGTCTTCCTCTTTATCAAGAGTATGTGTTTTAAATTTAGTAAACTTTTCATTTTAATATTTCTCCATGATTTTTTAAAGTTATCACATATGTAAATTTCTGTCTCCCTTTCTCTGTATCCTATTCAGCACATGTAATTTTTTTATGCATATACAATATCGACCTGGTATCACACGTACATTCTTGTAAGATCACTGACTTTGGAATATAAAAATTGTGAGAAGAGATGACTCTCCCTAAATAATGATGGAACTGAAAATTCCACCTATGGGTGAGCTTCCTAGTGAAAAACACTATACATAAATCCATGTTCAGTAAAATGAATATTTTTGGATTTGTGAATGAATTATATTTCATGATGAATATCGATTGGCATATATATTGCTAAATATTAATGTGTGTGTGTGTGCATGTGTGTGTGTGTGTGTGCGTGTGTGTGTGTGTATATTCTACGGATTTAAAAAAATATGAAAAATATGTGTCTTATTATACACTCCCTAAATTCATTCATATTCATTTATGTTCATTTAAATTCAAATTTTCACAAGATTATTCTCAGTAATATTCATAAACCTGAAATATATTTTGGTTTCCTACTACTGAAAACTTAGTTCAGTGGATGGTGCTTAAAAATCCTAATATTTCTACAGTAACTGACCCAGTTTAACATCAATGCAAGTAGATTGCTATGGGACATGATGTGTAATTTGAAGTTCATTTTTACTCAACACTGGTACATTACTATTTCTTCAGTTTATGGACATCATAGGATGTATTTTTTCATCCAGAACTTCACAAATTTTTTTGGCATTTGGTTCACTTTCAATTACTTACTACTTCAGAACACATGTATTCCTCCATGTTTCTTTACTGGTCTTTTCACTAGACTTCTTTCTAAACACATTATTTTCGATTCCATAATCATTTTTGAAGCAAAACTCACTCTTCACGACAAACCGTAACCCTAATAATACCATTGCATATATAACTCGTTGGAATGATGGTATATATATCAATATAAGATTTCCAATATATTTTCAGATGCAAACTCAATCCATTATTTAATGTTGGATCCAGTTACATACTTTATTCACAATATGGTCTATTCATGCATCATCTCAATAATCATCAACACAAGGTACACCTATTTGTATCCCCAGTACTAATTTATAAGTTTCCAGAATATTACTCCCCTTTATGGTGGAAGAAATACTTATGTCACCTGATCTACATATACATTTTACCACAGTAGTATTCTGGACACAAAATGCAAAGGTCACACATATGATTGTACCAAAGCCTAAATGGAAAGTGACCATGGATTACTAAAAGCATCTATGTCCAGGGTGCCTACTGCTCTCAAATGTCAATCCTATTGGTTACTACATATTTGTTTCTTCCTAAGATTATATATTTAACTTCAAGCCTGTTGAAAATATCTAATCCTATCACTCACTTTATACTTTTCCTGATTTCCTAATGCCCCTATTGATATCTGCTTTCCTACATATTTTTCCCAGTTCATCATTGTGACTGTCTCTTCACATGTGCTGACATTTACATTCACCCTCTAACTGAAAACCAATTGCTAAAGAACTTTTGGTCCAACTCCGAGACTCACTCTTCTTCCTAAACCTACTGACTATCTTCCTAATCCTACAGACTATCCCTTTTTGACTGGATGTTCTCTTCTACTTTCAATCATCCGAGGTATAGGGTCCTATGCCATTGTATATCGATTTATCTGAGACCTCGGTGCAGAACATAATTCAATCTAAGTATACCAATCAAGGGCCCAATGCCTTTCTGGGCTTCAAATCTTTCCCAGATCTCTGATCTCATACATATATTTCAACTTTTATATTCTTATAAATATCACAGGTTCCCAATACCGTAATTCATCCAGCAGAATGACTCCTAACCCAAATCGAACATGCTATTAACACTAACCATACACTGTTCCCTCAATCTCACTTTACAGAAGAGCAGGGACAGTGTTGGTCTTAAAATCCAGGAAGGTAGGGTATCATCCACCAGCTGAGAACCTCAAAAGTCCCTGCAGAAATAATCCCTTGAGTAGGTGTAGGCAGGTATGAAGGATCTGAGAGAGCAAAAGTCATCTTCCATGGCAAACAACCTGGTCAGGTTGAAGGGATGTGTCTGAATTAGCCTCTCTCTTCCTAATGTAGAGAAGATGGACCAAACCCGGCCTGTGTGGAGAGCTGTTCCCCGGTGCCTATGGTTGATATACCATTCTAACTTATGAATGAGTCACAGCAAGTAGAGGCAGACTCCATCTTTTGGGAACCTTGGAAGCAACTGTTAAAACAAAGTGGTTTCCAAGGCAGTGACTTCATTCAGTTCTTGAAGGAAGTGACCTCACCTTACATTATTGGTGATGAAAGTCTGTGATCTTGGGATCCAGGAAACCAGGCACACAGAGTCAAACCCACTCCATGTCCCAGTGGGCTCACTTGTTTGGATTTAACAAGACAGAGTCACTCTTTCTTGGTACCTACTGATGTGAGGACAGCCAAATGCCTGGAAACTATGAAGACTGGCCTTTCCAGAGAAAGCAGGTAGTTTCTCACCACGGGCTCCTGACAACTTCACAGAGTTTGCTAAAGAGACCAGATCGGAGACAGGACACGCCATTTTTGGGGAACATAGTATGGCCCACAAGTCTGAGGACACTCCGGATAGACACAGACCTACTTGGGGGAAAGAGGTGCCTTTTTGGGTGTGAGTGTGAGTTTGTGGTTTTGTCTCATGTTCTGAGAATAGTTAGGAAAGCTGGTTTGTTTGTTTTGGAGTGGTCTGTTTCTAGTAAGTCCTTTGACAACGTGAGTGTTTCTGTGTCTATATATCATACTGTGCCCGTGATTGTAGACAGTAGAAATGAGAATGCATCAATGGATGTGTCCTGTCTACGAGAAAGCTTCAAAGCATTCATCCTGTGCAATTTATGAATGGACTGCAGCTTGCCGTATGGATGGGCAACTCCTGCTATCTTTCTAAATTCCTGTTTTCTTCCTGAATTCTGGACACTCTCCAGAATACGCTCATGATTTTGTGTCCAAGATATGTACCACCTCAATCTCTGTGACATGGCCATGTACTGGATAGCTGATGGGAATGGTGAGTATCTCAGAAAACTCAGATATCAGTATGCCCAAGAAAGTCTCAGTGGAGAAACCCTGCTTTGGGCCTTTTGCTTACCTATTCTGTTGCCCTGAATGTCAGGAAGGTCTTTGCCTCAGGCCACACTTTGTGAAGCCTGAAGAAAATAGTTTTCAAATTTAATTGAATGGTCATTACCTGTGCCTCTTCGGTTAATTGCTTTGGAAATGGATGTGTCTGAATCAGCCTCTTGGCCCTATGTGAGGCTGTGGCTTAGATTCACAGCACATGATGGGTCTAAAGAAAAATCCCATGTGTGCATCCAAAACCAAAATGGACAAAAGAACTGTCATGGTGGATAGAGTCTCTCGCCTTCCTCTGTAAGGTTCCTGACCTCCATTAAGTGAGAATAGGGATCATTTGGGTCAAGTGAATTCTTTAAAGTTCTGCAGAGGCTATCCCATAGGTTCGTGGGTTTTCTCATGACTCCAATTCACATCTATGTTTACAGAAGAGCAGGGACAGTGTTGGTCTTACAATACAGGAATGCAGTGGATCTTCCATCTGTTGAGAACCTCAAAGCTCCATGCAGAAATGATCTCTGGAGAAGATGTAGGCAGCTATGTAAGACCTGAGAGAGCAAAAATCATCTTCCATGGCAAACAACCTGGTCAGGATTAAGGGTTGAGTCAGAATGAGCCTATCTCTTCTTAATGTAGAGAAGATGGACCAAACCCGGCCTGTGTGGAGAGCTGTTCCCTTTTGCCTACGGGTGATATACCATTCTAACTTATGAAAGTGTCACAGGAAGTAGGGGCAGCCCTCATCTCATGGGACCGTTGGAAGCAATTGTTATGACAAAGTGGTTGCCAAGGCAGTGATCTCATTCAGTTCCTGAAGGACGTGATCTCATCTCACTTCCATGGTGATGGAACTCTCTGAACTTGGGATACAGAAAGCCAGGCACCCAGAGCCAGTCTCAGTTCTAGTCCCAGTGGTCTCACTTTTTTGGATTTACAAAGGACAGAGTCAGTCTTTCTTGATACCTACTGATGTGAGGATGGCCAAATGCCAGGAAAGCTCCGAAGAGGGGCTCTTCCTGAGAAAGCAGATAGTGGCTCACTCCTGGCTTCTAACAACTTCACATTGTTGGCCAAGAAGACCAGATCTGAGACAGGTCAGGCCATTTCGGAGCATCATAGTATGGCCCATCAGTCAGAACACACTCCGGAGAGTCACAGACCTATTTGGGGGAAGGAGGTGCCATTGCGGGTGTGGGTTTGTGGTTTTGTCTCATGTTCTGAGAATAGTTAGAAAAGGCGGTTTGTTTGGTTTGGAGTGAACTGTTTCTAGTAAGTCGTTTGACAATGCAAGTGTTTCTATGTCTGTGTATCCCACTGTGTCCGTGCTTGTAGACATTAGAAAAGAGAATGCATCAATGGATGTGTCCTGTCTCATAGAAAGCTTCCCAGCATTCATCCAGCACAATTTATGAATTGAATGCGGCTTGCCTTATTGATGGGCGATACCTGCTACCTTCCTAAGTTGCTGTTTTCTTCCTGAATTATGGCCAATCTCCAGAATAGGCTCATGGTTTTGTGTCCAAGATATGTACTACCTCCAAGCTCTGTGACATGGCCATGTACTGGATAGCTGAATGGAATGGCGAGCATCTCAGAAAACTCAGATATCAGTGTGACCAGTAAAGTCTCAGTGGAGAATCCCTGCTTTGGGCCATTTGCTTACCTATTGTTCTGTTGCCCTGAGAGTCAGGAAGGTCTTTGTCTCAGGCCAACCCTTTGTGAATCCTGAAGGAAAGATTTTTCAAATGGAAATGAATATGCTTTACCTTTGGCTCTTTCCTTAATTGATTTGGAAAGAGATGTGTGTGAATCAGCCTCTTGGCCCAGTGTGATTCTTTGACTTAGATTCTCAGTACCTGATGGATCTAAAGAAAGATCCCATGGGTGCATAAAATCCAAAATGGCATAAAGAGCAGTCATTGTTGATGAAGTATTTTGCCTTCCTCTGTAAGGTTCCTGAATTCCATCAAGTGAGAATAGGGATCTTTTGGGTCAAATGAGTTCTTCAAATCTATTCAGAGGCTATCCAATAGGTGCTTGAGTTTTCTCATCTTTCCAATTCACATAAAGAATCTGTACCCGACACTCAGTAGGACTCAAATTGGAGAAGCAGAGCAGTATTAAGGGCAGGCCTATTTGATCACTCCTGGTACACAGGAAGGGTGTACAGGCCACTGGGAATTTAGGCAAATGAGGGGCAACAGAGCTTATTTTGGACACTGTCTTGGGCTACGCTAATGCTATCAAATGTCAATCCTATTGTTGACTTCATATTTGTTTTATCCTAAGCTCATATATTCATCCTCAACCCTGTTGAAAATATCTAATCCCATCACTCACTTTATTCTTTTCCTGATTTCCTAATGTCTCTATTGATATCTGCTTTCCTACATATTTTGCCCTGTGCATCATTGTGACTGACTCTTCACTTGTGTTGACGTTTACATTGACTCTCTAACCAAAACCCTATTGCTAAAGAACTTTTGTTCCAAATCCTATACTCACTTTTCTTTCTAAACTTACCGACTATCTTTCTAATCCAACTGACTATAACTTTTTGAATGGATGTTCTCTTCTACATTCAATGATCCAAGTACAGTTCAGGTTTCTATTCAACCGGGTGAGGGAGTAGATTCTGCAGTTTGGCAATTGGGGACAGCACATTCTGGCAACAAGATTAGCAAAGAGTTCTCAAGATTTCAACAGTGTTTCGTTAAGTGTACAGAAAAACAGGAAGTGACAAGTACATATTTTATTAACCTTTCATTCCCCACTTCTTTTTCTGGCTACTTTTAATCATAAAAGTGATCTTTGTGGGGTGTCACATTCTACGTCTGCTAGTGGGGTATTACCATAATTTTAATTTGTCCAATTTGAGCTTGGAGAAAAGAAATTACATGGTTGAGGAAACAGGGTTTTATAGTTAGTAATAATATGAGGATTATTATTGGACCAGCCAGGGTTGATAAAAACGTAATTAACCAGGGGGACTGTGTAAAAAAAGACTCAAACTACCCTTTCTGTGCCTCTCTCTCTCGTTGTTGCTCTTCAAGGCATCTTTTTAATTTACTCATAGACTTTTTTACAACTCCAGTATTGTCGACATAAAAACAACATTCTTCCCTCAATGAAGCACAAAGGCCCCCCTCTGTCTTGAAAAGGAGGTCCAACCCTCGACTGTTCTGTAAAACAACTTCAGAGAGAGAGGTTAAAGATTCCTGCAAAGCTGTGATGGAGGTTTCTAAAATCTTTAAGTTTTGATCTATTGCTGCTTCTAATTGGGTCACTTGTTGTGTCCCATGGACCAGAGCAGTGGTTCTTGTGCCCAACCCTGCAGCAACTCCTACTCGTAATAGAATGGCTAAGGTGAGGGACATATGTTCCCAGCGGAACCGGGTTGTATGTCCCCCTCTTTGATCTTCAGATGAACCTGCGTCATGATAGAGCACTCTGGGAAACATCTGCACCATTTCACAATTAATCACATCTGTTGACCATTTCATGAAAACATAAACAATGTTTAAGTATATAGAATTATACTGTTGTAGGGACGGACAAGGCAAGGCACCTAAGATAGCACCAAAGACACGGAAACAGTCTTTTTTGGTTTCAACCAGATTCAGAGGGCATTGCTTCTGTTGTAATCAATTAATCCCCTGAAACCCAAGTTACGTAGTTTCAGAATTTTGTACGCAACACGTAAGGGAAGGGGCTCAGAAGTTCACAGCCTGCAGAAGTTCACAAAAAGCAGTTTTTGTTCCTGTTTTTTCCTCAGTTTGGGCAAGTTAACTTTTCAAGGACACATGGGTGGGGGTGTCTTCCCTTTCTTTTTTTCCCCCTTCCAGCTGTTTCCATACAGCCCAGTTTGTAACTTCTTTATCTTAGAAATGTAGCCATCTCTGTGAAGCCCCAGCTCAAGGCCAGAGGCCTTTTTTTCAAATATTTTGTGAAAAACTAGTAAGGGTGTGTCTAGATCAGGAGTGCTGAATTTTTTAGCCAGTTGCCAAGGAGACCAGGGCAACACAAAAATAGGAAGTTTATCTACAGTGAACTCTTTTATCGGGATTCTTTTGCTGAAAGTCCTAAATCAGCCATGGTGAAGACTTCTGGAGAAGGTCAGTTAAGACTTTTCTGTGGGCCTGGTACAGAGGGGGACAATTTGGAAGGCAGGGATAAGAGCAGCTCTGTGGATCTGAGAATGAGGAAGGAGAGATGTAAAAGAATATTGGGAGAGGGCTTTGGGATCTTAATAGCAACAAAAACTTGAGCAGTAGAACAGATAGAACAGAGGGGGAGACGGGAGTGAGATTCCAAAAAGCCTGTGAGGGACTTTAAATTCTTAGTAACCTGTTTTTAGTGATGACAAAGCAACATTAAAGGCCATTTTCATTACATCTTGTATTAGGGTCTGAGGATTCTTCTCAGCGGGTTTGAGCTTTGCATTAGGTGGTAAGAGGACTGGGTGGGACCCGGTGCGGGCACTGACAGGAGAGGAGAGGAGTGAGTGAATGGAGTGGTACCTCAGTACCTGCAACCTCAGCAAGGGAGCAATGGTCTGAGAACCAGTCGAGATTTGGGTTTTTGATCTAGATATTGGAGGGGAGAAATCAAGTTGCTGAGGTGGGAGTGACAGCAGAGAGTCTGGAGCACAAGGCTGAGGGTGAGCATCTATTGGAGAAGCATAGTTCAGGATGTGAGCAAAGGAGAGAGAAGGCCTCCACATAGCGGAATCTCCATTCACCCTTTTGAGCACTTGCAGAAGTTAAAAAGGTCACACAGAATTTGAGGATCTAGAGACCCCTCTGGGGGCCATCGGTTTTGGTTATCTAATTCGTAATATGGCCAATGCTGTGTACAGAATTTGATGAGGAGTTTGGGTTCCATCTGACAGTCCCTGTATGCTCACATCCCCATGACTTACAATAGAAGTCTGCTCTCCCGCCCCCCACAGCCGTGACTGTTTGTGGCTTTGATAGTCTGCCGGGCAAACATAGTAATCTAGGCTAGCCAACCTGCATCTGGCTCACGTGTCCCTACATCTATAATGTTTGTTTCCATTATCTATGGTACGGAAGGGATTTAATGGAATTTTAGCGGGATCCTGTTAATCAGGGATATCCCAATAGGAAAGACCTATAGCCAGCTGACAAATGACTGGGTGGAGAGATGGCCACCAGGTTCGTAAGGGGGCTGTATTCGAGATAGGCCATACTTCGTGTCCAGTAGGATTTGTGATCAGCCATCGCAGCTTAAGGGGCTGATTAGGGTTAAGACTACTGGTCGTCAAGGGGAGAATAAATATCTTCCAGGATCTTCTTTACAACCATTTGCAATGTTTCTTTTTTCTTCTTTTTTATTTCTTTTCATGTGTGTGTGTGGGGAAGGCTTCAATACATCCTGAAAATGTATGTTCAAAGACTAGGAGTTATTTAAGTCCATACCTTACTGGCTTAATTTCAGTAAAGTCCACTTCCCAGAATTGTCCTCGTCTGGTTCCTCATAGGTGCTTTCCTGCAGGAAGCTTGGAAGTGTAAGCTTTAACCAATTAATGGACCTGACAGGCTTTTGTTACCCATTCAGTTATTTCCTTTTGCTGTGAGTAGGTTAGTGGAAAACTGTGTTCTTGATCCTTCACGAATGAATGCAGTTTCTTTGAACAAAGGTGAGTGAGTTGATGAACATTTGCTACTGACATAGTTAGAGCCATGATTATAGGAGTAGTTACTGAAGAATTAAAAAATTCCACTTGAGGGCCTTCAGGGTTAAAAGTTATTTTGGCCCAGAGCTTGGTGAGCAGAACTCTGCCCATCAATGGGGCCAGGCATTCTGGGATTACTAGGAAGGAGTGATGGATTTTTCCTTTTCCCTGGTCCATGGTCCTCGTAGTTGTCAAAGCCCGATATTTACTTCTGTTAGACTCTTGAATTAGAGACCTTTTATTCGGTAGAGGGCCCAATGGGCCTTACGGGCTGAGTATATTCCCCCTGCATCTACTTCAAAGTTTATTGTGTTCCCCTCCACTTCAAAAGTTACCTTGAGGTCAGGGAGAGGATCTGAGCCCGGACTTTCTTAGTATTCCTCCAGAGTCAGAATATCTGGCTGGCATGGCTGTCTCTTTCTAGGGCACTCTTTGGCCCAGTGTCCTTTTTCTTTAGAGTAGGCACATTGATCTTAGGCCAGGGGTGGCCTCTAGTGTGTGCCCAGGTATCCCTTCCTGTCTCTCTGTTTCTTAATTTCTGGCCTATTTGTTGTTGTGACCAGGACCTTAGTCAATGCCTTAGTCTGTCTTTTGTTTCTTTTATGCTCACTCAGCTCCCTTCTCTTCCTCAGTTTCTCTCTTAAAGTATACCTTCTCGGGTTCTCTGAATAAATCCCTCAAAGTCATATCTTGTAATCCATCTAAGCATTGTAACTTTCTTTTAATATCCAGGGCAGCTTTCCCAATAAAGGCCATTGAGACAGATGCCTTTTGATCCTCTGCCTGAGGATCGAAAGGAGTATGTCTCTTATATGCCTACATAATTATCTCTAGGAACATAGAGGGAGATTCATCAGGCCCTTAAATAATCTCTCTTACCTTGGCCAAATTAGTTGGTCACCTAGCGGCCACTAAGATACCCACTATTAGAGCCCGGCGATAAGTGGACAGATGCTCCCTACCTTCAAAGGTGTTGGGGTCCCAGTTGGGTCGTTTCAAGAGAAAGCCGGCTTTGAATATATTGGGAAGTTTTGTCGGTCACGCATTTGGTCCGAGGATACTTTTTTCTAGCATCCAGGAGGATTCTCTTTTGTTCCTCTGTCATGAAGAGAGTCCCTAGGATTTGTTGGCAGTCATCTCAAGTAGGTTGGTGTGAAAACATCAATGACTTCACCAGACCTGAGAGCCAGGTTGGGTCCTCGGTAAAAGGGGGATTGTTATTTTTCCATTTATATAGGTCTGAAGAGGAGAAGGCCAATACTGGTAGGCTTGCATTTTTTCCCTATGGTCATCGTCAATCATTGGTCCTTAGGGATGGAGGGAAGCAACACGGGAGTTCCAGGGTTTTCAATCATTTGCCACCGGCGAGTTCCTTTAGCAACTCCAGCTTCCTCCAGGGGAGGAGGGGCTGTGTGTGACGCAGGGGAGTTATCTGGAGGGCCCTGGGCTGGCTTAGCGTCCTCCAATTGCGGAGAGGCTGAGTCAGCAGCTGGAGAATCACTTAGAGGGTGTTGGGGGTTGTGGGACAAGGGTAGAAGATAAGGAGGGGGACGAGAGTCCAGTAGAGTCAAATCTTGTGACTCAGGGAGTACAGAGGGTGGAGGAGGAGGAGGAGCAGAGGGGTTGAGAGATCGTGGGGGAAGGAGTAGGAACGGGGACACAGCAAGGAAAGGCTTCACCCACGGAGGAGGAGATTTGCAGAGGTCCTGCCAAGTTAAGGTATATTCCTGTTTATCAGTATGGCTATGTGGCCCTGGCTGTAAGACAATATCTCTGTCTTTTTAAATTAGTGGGAAGTAGAAAGATCCTTCTAGGGGCCATCCGAATCCAAAGGTGGGCCATTCTGTGGCACACAGAGTCTGCCAGGTCCAGCGTTTTACTGAAAAAGAAACATTCTGAGCCCTTAAGCGGACTTTGGTCCATAGATCAAGGGTCAGGGACAGAGGCATTGAAGTGATCTGTCCCATAATGAAAGATACACAAACAGTAAAAGCAACGACACAGGACACAGACAAGAGAAAACAATAAAGACAGGCAATGGACGTCCAACACTGAGACCAAGACTGAGCAGGTGGCAAAACCCGATGGGCTGGCAATACCGAATCTGAAACAAAGTATCACTGAGTCGAGGAGACTATTATTCCTCGATTCCCGAGTCCTCTGTGGCGTCCCCCAGGGACTTGGCTTGTGGCTCTGTGACACGTCTGCCAGCCACCATCAAAGAGAGCTCACACACTTCATCGACAGCCATTTTGCCAAGCCCTAACCTGAAACCTGAAACCAGAAAGAGATGCCTTACTTACCCTGAGAGTAGCCCATTGGGGTCTCTCGTTCACCACTGCTGGATTTCGGTGGAACCTCCATATATAAATATCGGAAGAGCATTGGGGGAAGAGACCACCAAGAGACTCTCTCATGCAAAAACAAAGGGTTTATTGGGGGTCCAGCATGCTGGGGCTCAGAGCTCATTTGAATAGAGCAGAGAACCCTGAGAACAGCTTAAGCAGAGCTTATATACTTTCCTTGAAGAGGGCAGGGAGGAAAGTTTATTGATGGGCCTGGGCGGGTGAGCAGTTTGCGTGCAACTGGGTGAGGGAGTACATTCTGAAGTTTGGCAGTTGGGGACAGCACATTCTGGGAAAAAGATTAGAAATCACTTCTCAAGATTTCAACAGTGTTTTATTAAGCATACAGTAAAACAGGAAGTGACACGAATCTATTTTATTAACATTTCACTACCGACTATACTTTGCCAGATTTCCTAAAGTCTCTATTGATATCTGCATTCCTACATATTTTCCCCAGTTAATCATTGTGATTAATTCTTCACATGTGCTGACATTTACATTCACTCAATACCCGAAACCCTATAGCTAAAGAACTTTTGGTCCAAATCCTATACTCACTCTCTTTTATAAACATACCGACTATCTTCCTAATACTACTGACTATCCATTTTGACTGGAAGTTCTCTTTGAAAATAAATCATCCAAGTTACAAGGTCCTATGCTTAATACCCAATCAAAAGCCCAATGCCCTTCTGGGCTTCAAATCTTACCTAGATTTTTGTTTTCAGATTCATATATTTTACCTATATATTCTTGAAAATATCGCAGGTTCCCAATACCATTATTCATCCAGCAGAATGATTTCTATTCCAAATAAAACCTGTTATTAACCCTAACCATACACTGTTCCCTCAATCTAACTTTAGAGAAGAGCAAGGACAGAGTTGGTCTTAAAATACAGGAATTTAGGGGATCTTCCAACTGCTGAGAAACTCAAAGGTCTATGCGCAAATGATCCCTAGAGAAGTTGTAGACACCTATGAAGGAACTGAGAGAGCAAAAGTCATCTTTCATTGCAAACAACCTGGTCAGCATGAAGGGATGTGTCTGAATCAGCCTCTCTCTTATTTATGTAGAGAAGAAGGACCAAACGAGGCCTCTGTGGAGAGCTGTTCCTGGTTACCAATGTTTGATATACCATTCTAACTTGTGAAAGTGTCAAAGGAATTAGGGACAGCCTCCATTTCATGGGACCTTTGGAAGCAAATGTTAGGACAACGTGCTTGCCAAGGCATTGACCTCATTCAGTTCCTGAAGGAAGTGACCTCACCTCACATTCTTGGTGATGGAACTCTCTGAACTTGGGATACAGGCATCCAGGCACACAAATCTAGTCCCAGGCCCTGTCCCAGTGGTCTCACTTCTTTTGATTTACCAAAGACAGAGTCAGTCTTTCTTGGTATCTACTGATGTGAGGATGGCCAAATGCCAGGAAAGCTCTGAAGAGTGGCCTTTCCTGAGTAAGCAGGAAGTGGCTCACCGTTGTCTCCTGACAACTTCACAGAGTTGGCCAAGGAAACCAGATCTGAGACAGAGCAGGCCATTTGATGGGAACATAGTACGGCCCACCAGTCAGAGGTCACACCCGATAGTCAGAGACCTACTTTGGGAAAGGAGGTGAATTTGTTGGTGTGAGTGTGTGTTTGTGATTTTGTCTCATGTTCTGAGAATAGGTAGGAAAGGCAGTTTGTTTGGTTTGGAGTGGACGATTTCTAACAAGTGATTTGACAAGGCGAGTGTTTTTATGTCTGTGTATCCCACTGTGTCCATGGTTGTAGACATTAGAAAAGAGAATGCAATGCATCAAAGGATGTGTCCAGGCTAGTAGAAAGCTTACCAGAATTCTTTCTGCCCAATGTATGAAAGGAATGCAGCTTGCCTTATGGATGGGTAACACCTGCTATCTTCCTAAGTTCCTGTTTTCTTCCTGAATTCTGGCCACTCTCCAGAATAGGCTCATGATTTTGTGACCAAGTTATGTACCACCTCCAAGCTCTGTGACATGGCCATGTACTGGATAGCTGAAGGGAATGGCGAGCGTCTCAGAAAATTCAGATATCAGTGTGACCAGGAAAGTCTCAGTGGAGAAACACTGCTTTGGGCCGTTTGCTAACCTAATGTTCTGTTGCCCTGAATGTCAGGAAGGTCTTTGCCTCATGCCACCCCTTTCTGAAGCCTGAAGAAAACAGTTTTCAAATGGAAATGAATATGGATCACCTGTGGCTCTTTGCTTAATTGCTTTGAAAAGGGATGTGTCTGAATCAGCCTCTTGGCCCTGTGTGAGGTTGTGGCTTAGATACTCAGCACGTGGTGGATGTAAAGAGAGATCCCATGTGTGCATCCAAAACCAAAATGGCCAAAAAGCAGTCCTTGTGGATGAAGTCTGTCCCCTTCCTCTTTAAAGTTCTTGAACTCCATCAAGTGAGAATAGGGATCCTTTGGGTCAAATGGGTTCTTCAAAGACCTGCAGAGGAGCTTGTGTTTTCTCATGACTGCAAATCACATAAAAATATATACCTGACACTCAGTTTTCCACAAATTGGAGAAGCATAGAAGTATTAACGTCTAGCATATTTGATCACTCCTGTTTCACATGAAGGGTGTCCAGACCACCCTGAATTTACGCCAATGAGGGGCAAGGGAGTTATTTTGGACACTCTCTTGGACTCCGCCACTCATGGAAACCTTCAGCCAGAGGTTGTGATTAGTGTCTATATGGAAGAAGATGAGGGCCATATGGGAGGGTTTTGGTTTTAATTTTGGTCATTTGTGTCCGGTTGGAAGACATGACTGGGACCACCTGGGCTTGAACTCTGGTGTGATTCCCCTTAGAGACTGAATTCAGAGAAGTATTGCCATGAATTTTGTTGGGATTTTAGGAGTCCACCCATGAGAATCACCCTTGGAAACTGAGATCTAGGCCCAGGGTGGCTTTCCACAGAGCCCTGGGTATCTCAGCCAGAAGATCACATGATTTAATTCTGAAAGACTTGTCAGCCATTGTTGAGAGTCACAACACCCATGGACGTCACATTGTAGACCTCAATAGGCCTGGCTTCATGTGACATTTTGGCCACTCTTTGGGAAGCCTTGCCTGTGAGAGTTCTACAGAGCATTCATTGAAATGAGCTTCCTCACCATTTAAAGGTTCCTGAATGAATTGAAACCCACAGTGCCTGCAACGTCATCCTTGAAAAATGCCTAGATAAATACCATGAAATTTTTGAAATTCCCATGACCAGGTGGCACTGGAGAAACTTTGGATGTCCTGTTGCTGATCGTAAATATGCAAGACAGTGCCTTGATTGAGTGGGTTTCATGAAAATGGTGTAGAACAGAGATGCCAATATGTTGGAACCTGCTGAGTAGTGGGCCTAGAGCAGTGGTAGGCAGGTGTGTGATAAAAAATTTGTGGTGGGGCCATGTGGATCTGCCACTGGATCCCAAATGGCTTGTGACTTACATGGTGAAGCCAGCAAACCCTTCCATGTAAAGGCTTCTGGTTATATGGAGATGTTTCCGGGCAATGTTTAGAATCAGGTTATTATGGACATGGGGCCAAGCTATGTGGGATAGAAACCTGGTTGGTGCATTCTCCTGCAGACCCTGACCAACCACACATGAAAGAATTGCCTCCAGAACTGTGTCCCAGTTGAACTTCTTTTATTTCATGAAGCAAATGCCAAAGTCCCAGTGCAGCAGCAAGAAACACCACGAAAAGTGGAGGATGACCAAATGGCTTCCCAGTCCACATGGGAATACCCTTAGCCCCCAGTGGCCACAGTTTACTTACAAAGAGAGAATTCAGCACTGCTGCCTCATGTTCATTGGAAAATAAGAAACCATGTCCTCCAGGTCACATAGATGCAGACACAGCTTTGATAGTCTCACTAAAAAGAAGCTAAAGCTCCTGACAACAACATATATTTCAAGTGCCCAAACTCAGAGGCAGTTTCTCAAGAAGTATTTAGGCCAGCAGAGCTCCATGTTTATGGAGTGTTTACCCTGTCCCATACTAGGGAAACTCCTCTACCACTTCCAAGGTTGTAAACTCCTGAGCATATTATTCACAGATTTTATTACTCTTCTCCTCTAATTGTGTCTTACTTTGGGCGAAAAAAATATCAAGGAATTGTTCTGGATGAGAGTGGGAAGATTTTGTTTAGCACATATTTGCATACACATTGGATTCATTTTTCTATTTTACATTTGAAATACTGAATCCCTGACACTAACACATGCTCTGCTAGATTCTGAATACTAATCCTAATATGATGGAGAAAAATAACGGAAACAGAATAGAAATACAAGCAGTTCAGAGGAGGCATGTTGTATACTTGGACTTGCCTTTTGCATTATATAGGGTAGGAGTTATAAATCTAGTCAATTTTTTGTTGAAATAGTTTTCCATGTGCTTTTAAAGTTAACAAATATGTGAATTCCTGTCTCCCTTTCTCTGTATTCTATTCAGCACATGTATTTTTATATGCACATATAGAATCCTACCTGGTATCACACGTACATTCTTGTGAGTTACATGACTTGGTAGATACAAAGTGTGAGAAGAGATCACTCCTCTTAAACGCTGTTTGACCTGAAAATTCAACCTATGGGTGAGCTTCCTAGTTGAAAAAAGTTATACATAAATCCATGTCCAGTAAAATGAATATTTTTGGATCTGTGGATGATACATATTTCACGGTGTAATTCGATTGGCATATATATTGCTAATTTTTAAAATCTGTGTGTGGATATATATATATATATATATATATATATATATATATATATATATATATATATTCTCTCCAGATATTTCAAAAGATTTAATATATGTGTCTTATTATACACTCCCTAAATTCATTCATGATTATGTATATGGATTTATAATCAACTTTTCACAAGATTATTCTCAGAAATATTCATTCACCTGATATACGTATTTTTTTTCTAGTATTGAAAACTAACTTCAGTGAATGGTGCATATAAATCCTAATATTTCTACAGTAACTGATCCATTTTCACATCAATGCAAGTAGATTCCTATGGGACATGATAAGTATTTTGAAGTTCATTTTTATTCAAAACTAGTACATTACTATTTCTTCAGTTTATGCACATTATTGGATATATATTTCATCCACAAGTTCACAAATTTATAGGCATTTATTTCACTTTCAATCACTTTCTGTTTCAGAAAACACGTGTTCCGCCATGTTTCAAACTGGTCTTTTCATGAGACTTCTTTCCAAACACATTATTTTTGATTTCCATAATCACTTTTGAAGCAAAACTCACACACTCTTCATGATAAACCATAACCCTAGGATTACAATTAGACGTATAACTAGTTGTTATGAATGATTATATATCAATATATGATTTCTTATGTATTTTCAGATATCAATTCAATACATTATTTAAAGTGGAACCAGTTATATTATTTATTAACTGTATGGTCTATTCATGCATTATCTCTATATTCATAGTCACAGGGTACACCTATTTTTACCCTCAATACTAATTTATACGTTTTCAAAATATTCCTCAAAAAATGGTGGAAGAAATACTCATGTCACCTGATCTATATATACATTTTATCACAGTAATATTCTGGACAAAAAAATCAAAGGTCACCCTTAAGGTTGTACCAAAGCCTAAATGGAAAGTGAGCATGGATTACTAAAACCTTCCATGTCCAGGTGGCCTAATGCTCTCAAATGTCAATCTTATTGGTGACTACATTTTTGTTTCTTCCTAAGATTATATATTCAACCTCAAGCCTGTTGAAAATGTCTAATCCTATCACTCACTTTATACTTTGCCTGATTTAGTAATGTCTCTATTTATATCTATTTTCCTACATATTTTCCCCTGTTCATCATTGTGACTGACTCTTCACTTGTGCTGACATTTACATTCACTGTCTACCTGAAACCCTATTGCTTAAGAACTTTTGGTCTAAATCCTATTCTCACTCTTCTTTGTAAACCTACTGACTATCTTTCTAATCCTACCGACAATCCCTTTTTGAGTGGGTGTTCTATTCGACATTCAATCATCCAAGGTACATGCTCCTATGCCATTGTATATAGATTTATCTGAGACATTTTTGCAGAAAATAATTCAAAGCTAAGTGTACCAATTAAGGGCCCAATGCCCTTCTGGACTTCATATCTTCCCTAGATTTCTGTTTTTATACTTATATTTCACCTATATATTCTTGTAAATATCATAGTTTCCCAATACCATTATTCGTCATGCAGAAGGATTCCTAACCCCAAATTGAACATGTTACTAACCCAAACCATACACTGTTCTCTCAATCGAACTTTACAGAACAGCAGGGACAGGGTTGCTCTTAAAATACAGGAATGTAGGGCATGTTCCCCCTGTTGAGAACATCAAAGGTCCATGCAGAAATGATCCCTTGAGAAGATGTAGGCAGCTACGAAAGACCTGAGAGAGAAAAGTCATCTTCTATGGCAAACAACCTTGTCAGCATGAAGGGATGTGTATGAATCAGCCTCTCTCTTCTTAATGTAGAGAAGATGGACCAAACCAGTCCTAGGTGGAGAGCTGTTCCCGGGTGCCCATGGTTTATATACGATTCTAACTTGTGAAAGTGTCACAGGAAGTAGGGGCAGCCTCCATCTCATGGGACTCTTGAAAGCAACTGTTAGGACAAAGTGGTTGTCAAGGCAATGACCTCATTCAGTTCCTGAAGAAGTGATCTACCTCACTTCCTTGGTGATGGAACTCTCTTAACTTGGGATCCAGGAAGCCAGGCACCCGGAGCCAGTCCAGTCCCAGACCCAGTAGGCTCACTTGTTTGAATTTACCAAGGAGAGTGTCAGTCTTTCTTGGTACCAACATATGTGAGGATGGCCAAATACCAGGAGAGCTCTGAATAGGGGCCTTTCCTGAGAAAGTAGGTAGTGGTTCACCGCAGGCTCCTGACAACTTCACAGAGTTGGCCAAGGAGACCAGATCTGAGATAGGACAGGCCATTTTGGGGGAACATAGTATGGCCCACCACTCAGAGGAAATTCCGGATAGTCACAGAGTTACATGGGGGAAGGAGGTGTCTTTGTGGGGTGGGTGTGATTTTGTGGTTTTGTCTCATGATCTGAGAATAGGTAGGAAAGACGGTTTGTTTGATTTGGAGTGGTCTTCTTCTAGTAAGTCGTTGGACAAGGCAAGTGTTTCTATTTCTGTGTATCCCACTGTGTCCGTGGTTGTAGACATTAGAAAATAGAATGCAACAATTCATATGTCCTGTATAGTAGAAAGATTCCTGGCATTCATCCTGCCCAATTTATGAATGGACTGCAGCTTGCCTTATTCATGGGCAACACCTGCTACCTTCCTAAGTTCCTGTTTCTTCCAGAATTCTCACCACTCTCCAGAATAGTCTCATGGTTTTGTGTCCAAAATATGTAACACCTCCAAGCTCTGTGACATTGCCATGTCCTGGATAGCTGAAGGGAATGGCGAGCATCTCAGAAAACTCAGATATCAGTGTGACCAAGAAAGTCTCAGTGGAGAAACCATGCTTTCGGCCTTTTGCTTATCAATTGTTCTGTTTCCCTGAATGTCAGGAAGGTCTTTGCCTCAGGCCACCCCTTTGTGAAGCTTGAAGAAAACAGTTTTCAAATGGAAATGAATAGGCATCACCTGTGGCTCTTTGCTTAATTGCTTTGGAAAGGGATGTGTCTGAATCAGCCTCTTGGCCCTGTGTGAGGTTGTGGCTTAGATTCTCAGCACCTGATGGATGTAAAGAGAGATCCCATGTGTGCATCCAAAACCAAAATGGCCAAAAGAGCAATTATTGTGAATGAAGTCTCTCGCATTCATTTGTAAGGTTCCTGACCACCATCAAGTGAGAATACGGATCCTTTGGTTCAAATGAGTTATGCACAGCCCTGCAGAGGCTAACCCATAGGTTTTTGGGTTTTCTCATGGCTCCAAATCATATAAAGAATCTATACCTGACAGTCAGTAGGCCTCAAATTGGAGATGCAGAGCAGTATTAACAGCTGGCCTATCTGATCACTCCTGGTTCACCGGATGGGTGTCCAGGCCACCTTGACTTTAGGCAAATGAGGGGCAAGGGAGCTTATTTTTGACACTGTCTTGGGCTGCACCCCTCATGAAAAACTCCAGCCAGAGGTTATGATAAGTGTCTATATGGAAGAAGATGAGGCCATGTGGGAGTGTTTGGTTTTAATTGTGGTCATTTGTTTGGCGGTTGGAAGAGATAACTGGATCCACCTGGGCTTGAATTCTGGCATGATTCCTCTTAGAGACTGAGTTCTGGAATTTACCTCAAAGAAGTATTGCCATGAAATGTGTTGGGATTTTAGGAGGCCACGCATGAGATGCGCCCTTGAAAACTGAGATCGAGGGCCAGGGTGTCTTTCCACAGTGCAGTGAGAATCTCAGCCAGGATATCACATGATTTTATTTTGAAAGACTTGGCAGCCATAATTGAGAGTCTAAACACAAATGGAACTCATATTGTAGACCTCAATGATCCTGGCTTCATGTGACCTTTTGGCCACTTTTTGGGAAGCCTTGCCTGTGAGATTTCTCCAGAGATTTCATTTAAATGAGCTTCCTCACCACATAATGGTTCCTGCATTAATTGAAACGCACAGTGACTCCAACTTCATCCTTCAAAAATGGTTAAATAAATACTATCAAATTTCTGAAATTCCCATTACCAGGTGGCACTGGAGAACCTTTGGATATCCTGTTGCTGAACATGAGTGAAATAATTCCCCACGCAATGACACTTCACCGGGAGAATTCCAAATTTATTGCTAAAAGCTGTGTGGTTATATAGAACTAAGGGGGAGATGGTATGGCTTACATAAATGGCAGCAACCCTTTTATTGACAAGTTCTTTCAAATATCAGCTCCAGAGCCCAGGAATTAGTTGTCATTGGGGCTAAGGTTCCCCACAAGCGAGATTTGAAATTGGCGCTGGCGGGAGAGTTCACAAGGGCGGGAACTTTTTGCGCCACGGCAGAAATGAAGAAGGTAGGAAGAAGAAGTCCTTAGGCGCCATGTTGGGGTTTTTCTCTGGGGTATGGCTGCCATTTATTCTTTTCCCAACATTCCACCCTTTTTGTTTTCTTAGGAAGTGGGGTGTCGTTTGTCAGATCTGGCTGCTTCCTGCTGTGTGGGCGTGGTGTGGGGCCTAGAAAGAGAAGTGGAGGAATGCTCAGGGGGCAGGTATGGGGATATCATGGCAGCCAGAAATAAAACCCAGTGGCTATAGACAGCTATTTTCATAGGGGTGAAGTCAATGAATGTTCCCTGAAGCCAAAGATGTCGATGGCATGGAACCAGTCCTGGATGGAAGAGATTGTTGGTATCAGCCACTGGTCCTGTAACAGAGACTCAAGGAAATACTGGTAGCATTGCCTGGACATGGTGTCGCCAGCACCTGAAGAAGATCAGAGCGAATAAAAACAGAATGAAGATAAAAATTAAAGCAAATGTCAATTTTTGGCAAAAGTTCCATGTGGGGGGACTGACATAGAAGAGGCCAAGAACCATGAGAAAGCTTAGAAGGTGGTAAAGACTATGAATCCAGGATGGCAGATTAAGAGGTTCTCCGAGCTCGTTGTCTCCCGCTGTCTAATACCCGTTGCATTCCATCGTGCCTGGTAGTGAGCTTCATCACTGAGTGAACTGTTCTCTTGGAGATGTTGGGGATTCATCGGTCATCAGAGGCTGGTAGTGACTAAGCAAAAGCTGGTTGAAAGTTTGATTAGGAATTTTATGCAGTTGGGTTTGAAGGCACTTCATTATGCAGGGCAAGAGAGCACAAAAAAGGAGCATCCAAATAAGGGGATCCAAGATATGTAGTAAGTACATGGCAAGATAGGATTGGAAGAACCCCGTTATGGGATTGGAGGAGGTAGGTTTGAGCAATTGGGTCGATAATTCCTGCAATTTAACAACATTTTTTTTATTAGCCCAGATTCATTAACATAATAGCAAAATTCCTCTCTGAGGAATAGGCATGTAACCCCTTTTTCTGCAGTGAGAAGATCAATTGCCCTTTGGTTCTGTAAAGCCACTTGTGCCAATGAAGTAACCTGCCGCTGCAAGGAACCCAGAGACTCAGCCATGGTATTGAGTGTTTCCTGCAGTTTTTGTTGAAGGTCATTGGATCCCATAGAGCATGACCTATAGCTCCACCAGAGAGTCCGAGACCTGTCACTGAGGTTGTTAAAATGAGGCCTACCAGAACCGGCAGAAAGACTACCCTAAGGGTGCGGGAAGGTAGGGCCAACTGTCAGAATTCGGTGGGAGTATACAAAGATAGCTGAGGAACTACAGTAACCAAGAAACAGGCGCCAGAGACATTGATGGTTGAGGTACTGAAAGAACCATTACACCAGAGGAAATGTCCAGGTTGCATAAACACAGGGCTCTATGGGGTGCTGTATCTCAAGGAACAAATGGGTAACGGATTCATTATTGGCAGGTGGAAACAGATGAAAGGAAATAAAGTATTGGTGGAATAACTTTCCCACAGTGGGATACGTGTCACATGTAGGGGTTGTCCTTTTTAGAGAAATTGTAGGGTTTTGCTGGAATATTTCCTGCCGCTAATGGGACTGCTGCTAGAAGTGGACGACTAAGTGAAGCACAGAGAAAGCACTGAGAAGTAGGCACAGAAAGAGGGGTGGAGTTTAATAATCAAAAAGTTTGGTGTAGCAAATTGAGCCATGTGGGAGGGGGACCTGAGAGGGTTGAAGGCTCTGAATCCTCTTTGGATGAGCTATGGATATGATCTCAAAGTTTTGATTCTGAGTCCTTAATGTGTTCGACTACCTGGATGGTTGCCTTAGGTTGCGTAATCAGGGTGCGGCCAATAGTCATCCACCCTGTGGGTCTGACTGAGGTTGTCCGAGCATAGACAGCAAACTCAACATAGCCCCATCGTTTGGCCTTGGGGTCAGGTTTATCTAAAGTATACCATCCATTGTTACTGGATGAAGAGCCTTTATGCCACTTTATGTAACTAGAAGTCCACCCTTCAGGGTAACCAAATGAGTGGTAAGAATAGCTACCACGTTCATCATGGAACATGCATGACCAATAGGGGCACCCATTATATATCTCAGGCCACCAATGACAATAGTCTTTTGTTTGATCAAAAAGGAAGCAAATGAAAGGCCAGTTCCAGCTACCAGGGACGAAGGTCCTTGAAGGTGACAATTTTAGGGAAATAGAGGTGCAGTTGTGGATGAAGCAAGTAGTTGCATCCACTGCGCCGACCTTCTGCATGCCATGTTCTGAGTATCGTTCCCGAAAAGTGAATAAATGCATGGTAGGTGAGGAGGGTAAAGACCAGTCCTGACAGAGCACAGAAAATAAGCAGAGCACAAAAAACAAGCAGTTAGAGAAGACTAGGGTGTTGGGAGAGCTCATTGTGCCTTCTTTAAGAGGAATTGGGCTGCAAGGAAAACCGTGTGAGCCACAACTAAAATGGGTGAGATGGGTGTGGAGAGCAGGAGTAAAGGGGAGGTTCAGTAGGTGATTCTTGGAGTTCCTCTGGTGTGGCCCTGTCTTCAGCAGGTGGGGCCTCCTGGTGATGTGGCTTCAACCTAGACATGTGAATCCAGGGAGTGAGACAGTTGTCTGGTAAGGAGAGTTTGGCGGCGGTAAGGGTAAAGAGAATGACAGGATAGGCGCCTTCACATTTTGCGGCAAGAGTCCCTTTTTCCTCTGGGGTATTATAATAGACTAGACTAACAGGTGTTAAGGGAGGAGTGTTTGGAGAGGAGACTGGGTCCGGAAGAAGCATCTGTGGATGATATATATTTACTGATGAATTTCGATTGGCATTTATATTGGTACTTTTTAATGTCTGTGAGTGTTGTGTGTGTGTGTGTGTGTGTGTGTGTGTGTGTGTGTATAGATATAGATATAGATATACTCTCCAAAGTTTTCCAAATATGAAATATATGTGTCTAGTATACACTCTCTAAATTCATTCATGTTCATGTATGTGGATTTATA
Organism: Callospermophilus lateralis; assembly: GCF_048772815.1. Taxonomy (NCBI): domain Eukaryota; kingdom Metazoa; phylum Chordata; class Mammalia; order Rodentia; family Sciuridae; genus Callospermophilus; species Callospermophilus lateralis. The sequence continues at coordinate 532,474 of NW_027514946.1, read as the reverse complement.
ATCAACTTTTCACAAGATTATAATAAGAAATATTCATCCACCTGAAATACATATTTGTTTCCTAGTACTGACTACTAACTTCAGTGAAGGGTGCATACAAATCCTAATTATTCTACAGTATCTGACCCAGTCTAACATCAATGCAAGTAGACTCCTATGGGACATGATATGTAATTTGTCATTCATTTGTATTCGACACTGGTACATTATTGTTTCTTCAGTTTTTGCACATCATAGGATATACATTTCATCCACAAGTTCACAAATTAATAGGCATTTGTTTCAACATTAATCACTTCTTGCTTCAGAACACATGTATTGTCAGGGTTTCTTGACTTGTCTTTTCATGAGACTTCTTTCCAAACACATTATTTTGAATTTCCATAATCATTTTGAAGCAAAACTCACACACTCTTCATGATAAACCAAAACACTAATATTTCCATTAGATATATAACTGGTTGGAATGAATGATTGTATATCAATATACAATTTCCTTTTTTTTTTCAGATATCAGTTCAATTCATTATTTAAAGTTCAAAAAAGTTATATTATTTATTCACAGGATGGTCTATTCGTGGTTTTTCTCTATGTTCATAGAAACAGGGTACACCTATTTGCACCCCCGATTCTAATTTTACATCTTCAATACATTGCTCCCAGAAATGGTGAAAGAAATACTCATGTCACCTCGTTATCACAGCAATATTCTGGACAAAAAATGGAAAGGTCACACTTATGATTGTACCAAAGCCTAAATGGAAAGTGAACATGGATTTCAAAAACATCCATGTCCATGTTGCCTAATGCTGTCAATTGTCAATCCTATTGGTGACTACATATTTGTTTTTTCCTAATTTATATATTGAAACTCAACCCTGTTGAAAATGTCTAATTCTATCCCTCACTTCATACTTTGCCTGATTTCGTAATGTTTCCATTGATATCTGCTTTTCTACATATTTTCCCCAGTTCAACATAGTGTCTGACTCTTCATATGTGCTGACATTTACATTCACTCTATAACCAAAAGTCTATTGCTAAAGAACTTTTGGTCCAAATCCTATACTCACTCGTCTTCCTAAACCTACCGAATATCTTCCTAATCCTACTGAATATCCCTTTTTGACTGGATGTTCTCTTCTAAATTCAATCATCCAATGTACAAGGTCCTATGCCATTGTATATCAAATTATCTGAGACATGTTTGCAGAACATAATTCAAAGCTAAGTATCCCAATCAAGGGCAAAACCTTCTGGGCTTCAAATCATACCTAGATTTCTGTTTTCCTACTTATATTTCACCTCTATATTCTTGTAAATATTGCAGGTTCCCAATCCCATTATTGATCGCACAGAATCATTCATCACCAAATCAAACCTGTTTTTAACCCCAGGTATACACTGTTCCCTCAAACATTTTACAGAAGAGCAGGGACAGAGGGGTTCTTACAATACAGGAAAGTTGGGGATCTTCCACCAGATGAGAACCTCAAATGTCCATGCACAAATGATACATGGAGAAGTTGTAGGCAGGTACGAAGCTCCTGAGAGAGCAAAAGTCATCTTCCAATGCAAAAAACCTGGTCAGGATGAAGGGATGTGTCTGAATCTGCCTCTCTCTTCTTATTGTAGACAAGGTGGAACAATCCAGGCCTGAGTGGAGAGCTGTTCCCGGGTGCCAATGGTTGATATACATTCTACCTTATGAAAGTGTCACAGGAAGTAGGGAAACCTCCATCTTATGTAACCCTTGGAAGCAACTGTTAGGACAAAGTGGTTGCCAAGGCAGTGACCTCATTCAGTTCCAAAGAATGTGACATACCTCATTTCCTTGGTGACGGAACTCTCTGAACTTGGTATCCAAGAAGCCAGGCACGCAGAGGCAGTCCCAGTCCCAGGCCCAGTGGGCTCACTTGTTTGGATTTACCAAGGACAGAGTCAGTTTTCTTGGTACCTAATGATGTGAGGATGGCCAAATGCCAGGAGAGCTCTGAAGATGGACCTTTCCTGAGAAAACAGGTAGTGGCTAACCACTTTTTCCTGACTTCTTCACAGAGTTGGTCAAGGAAACAAGATCTGAGAGAAGACAGGCCATTTCGGGAAAACATAGTATGGCCCACCAGTCAGAGGACACTCCGGATAGTCACAGACCTACTTGGGGGAAGGAGGTGCCTTTGTGGGAGTGGGTGTGGGTTTGTTGTTTTGTCTCATGTTCTGAGAATAGACCGAAAAGGCGGTTTGTTTGGTTTGGAGCAGACAGTTTCTAGTAAGTCATTTGACAAGGCGAGTGTTTCTGTTTATGTGTATCCCACTGTGTCCGTTGTTGTAGACATTAGAAAAGAGAATGCATTAATGGATGTGTCCTGTCTAGTATAAATCTTCCCTATAATTCATCCTGCCCAATATATGAATGGACAGCAGCTTGTCTTATCGATGTGCAACAACTGCTATCTTTCTAAGTTGTTGTTTTCTTACTGAATTCTGGCCACTCTCCAGAATGGGCTCAGGGATTTGTGTCCAAAATATGTACCACCTCCAAGCTCTGTGACATGGCCATGTAAAGGATAGTTGAAGAGAATGGCGAGCATCTCAGAAAACTCAGATATCAGTGTGACCAGTAAAGTCTCAGTGCAGAAACACTGCTTTGGGCTTTTTGCTTACTTATTGTTGTGTTGCACTGAATGTCAGGAAGGTCTTTGCCTCAGGCCACCCCTTTGTGAAGCCTGAAGAAAACAGTTTTCAAATGGAAATGAATGGGCCTCACCTGTGGCTCTTTGCTTAATTGCTTTGGAAAGGGATGTGTCTTTATCAGCCTCTTGGACCTGTGTGTGGCTGTGACTTAGATTCTCAGCACCTGATGGATCTTAAGAATGATCCCATGTGAGCTTCCAAAACTAAATGGCAAAAAATATCATTCATTGTGGATGAAGACTCTTGCCTTCCTCTGTTAGGTTCCTACACTCCAAGAAATATGAATAGGGATTCTGTGAGTCAAATGAGTTCTTCAAAGCCCTGCAGAGGTGCTTGTGTTTTCGCATGACTCTAAATCACCTAAAGAATCGATACCTAAAATCAGTAGCCCTCAAATTGGAGAAACATAGAAGTATTAATGGCAGGCTTATTTGTTCACTCCTGGTTCACAGCAACGGTGTCCAGGCTACCCTGACTTTAGGCAAATGAGGGGCAAACGAGCTGATTTTGGACACTGTCTTGGGCTGCACCCCTCATGGAAACCTCCAGCCAGAGGTTAAGATGATTGACTATATGGAAAAAGGTGAGGGCCATGTGGGAGTGTTTTGGTTTTAATGTTGGTCATTTGTGTGGCATTGGAAAAAATGACTGGGTCCACGTGGGCTTGAACTCTGGTGTGATTCCCCTTAGACACTGGGTTTTGGAACTGAACTCAGAGAAGCATTGCCATGAAAATTGTTGGGATTTTAAGAGGCCACGCATGAAAGTCGCTCTTGGAAACTGAGACCTAGGCCCCGGGTAGATTTCCACTGAGGCCTGGGAATCTCAGCAAGGATATCACATGATTTTATTCTTAAAGAAATGGCAGCCATAATTGAGAGTCAAAACACACATGGACCTCACATTGTTGACCTCAATGGGCCTGGCCTAATGTGACGTTTTGTCCATTCTTTGGGAAGCCTTGCCAGTGACAGTTCTCCAGATATTTCACTGAAATGAGCTTCCTCACCATTTAATGTTTGCCTAATGAATTGATACCCACAGTGCCTCCAACTTTATGCTTGAAAAATGGCTAGATAAATACCATAAAATTTTTGAAATTCCTATGACCAGGTGGCACTGGAGAAACATTGGATGTCCTGTTGCTGATCATGAGTATACCAGACAGTGCCTTGATTTTCTGAGTTTCATGAAAATGGTGTAGAACAGAGATGCCAGTAATTTGGAGCCTGCTGAGTAGTGGGTCTAGAGCAGTGGTGGGGAGGCGTTTGATAAAACATCCGTAGTAGGACCATGTGCATCTACCATTGGATTCCAAATGGCTTGTAACTGACATGGTGCTGCCAGCAGACCCTTATATGTAAAGGCATCTTGTTATATGGAGAGTTTTAAGAGGAAAATTAAGAATCAGGTTGATATGGGCAAGGGGGCAATAGGGCAAGCTGAGAGAGATAGAAGCCCAGTTGGTGCATTCTCTTGCAGACCCTGACCCACCACACGTGACAGAACTCCCTCCAGCACTGTGTCCCAGTTTAGCTGCTAGTATTTCGTGAAACAAATACCAAACGCACAGTGCAGCAGCCTAAACACCACAAAAAGTGGAGAAGGACCAAATGGCTTCACAGTCCACATGGGGAGACGGGGAGACACTTCGTCCCCAGTGGCCTCAGTTTACCTATAAAGAGAGGATTCAGCACTGCTTCATCTTGTTCATTAGAAAATAAGAAACCATGTCCTCAGGTCACATAGATGCAGACCCAGCTTTGATGGTCTCACTACAAAGGAAGCCAAATCTCATGAAAACAACATATATTTCAAGTGCGGAAGCTCAGAGGCAGTTTCTCAAAAAGTTTTTAGGCCAGCAGAGCTCCATGTTTGTGGAGTGTTTACCATGTCCCTTACTTTTGGAAACTCCTAAACCACCTCCAAGGTTGTAAACTCCTGAGCATTTTCCATTCCAGATATGTATTCACTGATTTTGTAAATCTTCTCCTCTAATTGTGTCTTACTTGGGGTGAAGGTAATGTCAAGGCATTGTTTTGGATGAGAGCGGGAGGATATTTGTGCAGCATATATTTACATACACATTGAATTCATTTTCCAATTTTTCATTCGAAGTACTGAATCCCTGACACTAACCCATACCTAGTAGACTCAGACTATTCATCCTAATATAATGGGGAAAATTAACCAAACACAATAGAAATACAAGCACTTCAGAGGAGACATGTTCTATAGTTGGACTTGACATTTGCATTATATAAGGTAGGAGTTACACATCTAGTCAAATTTTAATTGAAATATTCTCCATGTGTTTTTAAACTTAACAAATATGTGAATACTTGTTTCCAATTTCTGTAGCCTATTCACACATGTATATTTATATGCATATATAGAATCCTACCAGGTATCACACGTACATTTTTGTAAGGTGGATGTCTTGGCAGATACAAATTGTGAGAAGTGTTCACTCCTCCTAAATGCTGTTGGAAATGAAAATTCAACCTATAAGAGAGCGTCCTAGAAGAACAACATTATACATAAACTCATGTTCAGTAACATAAATATTTTTGCATCTGTGGATGATATATATTTACTGATGAATTTCGATTGGCATTTATATTGGTACTTTTTAATGTCTGTGAGTGTTGTGTGTGTGTGTGTGTGTGTGTGTGTGTGTGTGTGTGTGTGTATAGATATAGATATAGATATACTCTCCAAAGTTTTCCAAATATGAAATATATGTGTCTAGTATACACTCTCTAAATTCATTCATGTTCATGTATGTTGATTTATAATCAAATTTTCACAAGATTATAATCAGAAATATTCATCCACCTGAAATACATATTTGTTTCCTAGTGCTGACTACTAACTTCAGTGAAGGGTGCATACAAATCCTAATTATTCTACAGTATCTGACCCAGTCTAACATCAATGCAAGTAGACTCCTATGGGACATGATATGTAATTTGTCATTCATTTGTATTCGACACTGGTACATTATTGTTTCTTCAGTTTTTGCACATCATAGGATATACATTTCATCCACAAGTTCACAAATTAATAGGCATTTGTTTCAACATTAATCACTTCTTGCTTCAGAACACATGTATTCTCAGGGTTTCTTGACTTGTCTTTTCATGAGACTTCTTTCCAAACACATTATTTTGAATTTCCATAATCATTTTGAAGCAAAACTCACACACTCTTCATGATAAACCAAAACACTAATATTTCCATTAGATATATAACTGGTTGGAATGAATGATTGTATATCAATATACAATTTCCTTTTATTTTTCAGATATCAGTTCAATTCATTATTTAAAATTCAAAAAAGTTATATTATTTATTCACAGTATGGTCTATTTGTGGTTTTTCTCTATGTTCATAGAAACAGGGTACACCTCTTTGCACCCCCGATTCTAATTTTACATCTTCAATATATTGCTCCCAGAAATGGTGAAAGAAATACTCATGTCACCTCATTATCACAGTAATATTCTGGACAAAAAATGGAAAGGTCACACTTATGATTGTACCAAAGCCTAAATGGAAAGTGAACATGGATTTCTAAAAACATCCATGTCCAGGTTGCCTAATGCTGTCAATTGTCACTCCTATTGGTGACTACATATTTGTTTTTTCCTAATTTATATATTGAAACTCAACCCTGTTGAAAATGTCTAATTCTATCCCTCACTTTATACTTTGCCTGATTTCGTAATGTTTCCATTGATATCTGCTTTTCTACATATTTTCCCCAGTTCAACATAGTGTCTGACTCTTCATATGTGCTGACATTTACATTCACTCTATAACCAAAAGTCTATTGCTAAAGAACTTTTGGTCCAAATCCTATACTCACTCGTCTTCCTAAACCTACCGAATATCTTCCTAATCCTACTGAATATCCCTTTTTGACTGGATGTTCTCTTCTAAATTCAATCATCCAATGTACAAGGTCCTATGCCATTGTATATCAAATTATCTGAGACATCTTTGCAGAACATAATTCAAAGCTAAGTATCCCAATCAAGGGCAAAACCCTTCTGGGCTTCAAAGCATACCTAGATTTCTTTTTTCATACTTATATTTCACCTCTATATTCTTGTAAATATTGCAGGTTCCCAATCCCATTATTCATCGCACAGAATCATTCGTCACAAAATCAAACCTGTTTTTAACCCCAAGTATACACTGTTCCCTCAATCATTTTACAGAAGAGCAGGGACAGAGGGGTTCTTACAATACAGGAAAGTTGGGGATCTTCCACCAGATGAGAACTTCAAATGTCCATGCACAAATGATACCTGGAGAAGTTGTAGGCAGGTATGAAGCACCTGAGAGAGCAAAAGTCATCTTCCATGGCAAACAACCATGGGATGTGTCTGAATCTGCCTCTCTCTTCTTATTGTAGACAAGGTGGAACAATCCAGGCCTGAGTGGAGAGCTGTTCCCGGGTGCCAATGGTTGATATACATTCTACCTTATGAAAGTGTCACAGGAAGTAGGGGAAACCTCCATCTTATGTAACCCTTGGAAGCAACTGTTAGGACAAAGTGGTTGCCAAGGCAGTGACCTCATTCAGTTCCAAACAATGTGACATACCTCATTTCCTTGGTGATGGAACTCTCTGAACTTGGTATCCAAGAAGCCAGGCACGCAGAGGCAGTCCCAGTCCCAGGCCCAGTGGGCTCACTTGTTTGGATTTACCAAGGACAGAGTCAGTTTTCTTGGTACCTAATGATGTGAGGATGGCCAAATGCCAGGAGAGCTCTGAAGATGGACCTTTCCTGAGAAAACAGGTAGTGGCTAACCACTTTTTCCTGACATCTTCACAGAGTTGGTCAAGGAAACAAGATCTGAGAGAAGACAGGCCATTTCGGGGGAACATAGTATGGCCCACCAGTCAGAGGACACTCCGGATAGTCACAGACCTACTTGGGGGAAGGAGGTGCCTTTGTGGGAGTGGGTGTGGGTTTGTTGTTTTGTCTCATGTTCTGAGAATAGATCGAAAAGGCGGTTTGTTTGGTTTGGAGTAGACAGTTTCTAGTAAGTCATTTGACAAGGCGAGTGTTTCTGTTTATGTGTATCCCACTGTGTCCGTTGTTGTAGACATTAGAAAAGAGAATGCATTAATGGATGTGTCCTGTCTAGTATAAATCTTCCCTATAATTCATCCTGCCCAATATATGAATGGACTGCAGCTTGTCTTATCGATGTGCAACACCTGCTATCTTTCTAAGTTGTTGTTTTCTTCCTGAATTCTGGCCACTCTCCAAAATGGGCTCAGGCTTTTGTGTCCAAAATATGTACCACCTCCAAGCTCTGTGACATGGCCATGTAAAGGATAGTTGAAGAGAATGGCGAGCATCTCAGAAAACTCAGATATCAGTGTGACCAGGAAAGTCTTAGTGCAGAAACACTGCTTTGGGCTTTTTGCTTACTTATTGTTGTGTTGCACTGAATGTCAGGAAGGTCTTTGCCTCAGGCCACCCCTTTGTGAAGCCTGAAGAAAACAGTTTTCAAATGGAAATGAATGGGCCTCACCTGTGGTTCTTTGCTTAATTGCTTTGGAAAGGGATGTGTCTTTATCAGCCTCTTGGTCCTGTGTGTGGCTGTGACTTAGATTCTCAGCACCTGATGGATCTTAAGAATGATCCCATGTGAGCTTCCAAAACTAAATGGCAAAAAATTTCATTCATTGTGGATGAAGACTCTTGCCTTCCTATGTTAGGTTCCTGCACTCCAACAAATATGAATAGGGATTCTGTGAGTCAAATGAGTTCTTCAAAGCCCAGCAGAGGTGCTTGTGTTTTCGCATGACTCTAAATAACCTAAAGAATCAATACCTAAAATCAGTAGCCCTCAAATTGGAGAAACATAGAAGTATTAACGGCAGGCTTATTTGTTCACTCCTGGTTCACAGCAACGGTGTCCAGGCTACCCTGACTTTAGGCAAATGAGGGGCAAACGAGCTGATTTTGGACACTGTCTTGAACTGCACCCCTCATGAAAACCTCCAGCCAGAGTTTAAGATGATTGACTATATGGAATAAGGTGAGGGCCACGTGGGAGTGTTTTGGTTTTAATGTTGGTCATTTGTGTGGCATTGGAAAAAATGACTGGTTCCACGTGGGCTTGAACTCTGGTGTGATTCCCCTTAAACACTGGGTTTTGGAACTGAACTCAAAGAAGCATCGCTATGAATTTTGTTGGGATTTTAAGAGGCCACGCAGGAAAGTCGCTCTTGGAAACTGAGACCTAGGCCCCGGGTAGATTTCCACAGAGGCCTGGGAATCTCAGCAAGGATATCACATGATTTTATTCTTAAAGAAATGGCAGCCATAGTTGAGAGTCAAAACACACATGCACCTCACATTGTAGACCTCAATGGGCCTGGCCTAATGTGACCTTTTGTCCATTCTTTGGGAAGCCTTGCCTGTGGGATTTCTCCAGAGATTTCATTGAAATGAGCTTCCTCACCATTTAATCTTTGCTGAATGAATTGAAACCCACAGTGCCTCCAACTTCATGCTTGAAAAATGGCTAGATAAATACCATGAAATTTTTGAAATTCCTATGACCAGGTGGCACTGGAGAAACATTGGATGTCCTATTGCTGATCATGAGTATACCAGACAGTGCCTTGATTTACTGACTTTCATGGAAATGGTGTAGAACAGAGATGCCAGTAAGTTGGAGCCTGCTGAGTAGTGGGTCTAGAGCAGTGCTGGGGAGGTGTTTGATAAAACATCCGTGGTAGGGCCATGTGGATCTACCATTGGATTCCAAATGGCTTGTAACTGACATGGTGCTGCCAGCAGACCCTTATATGTAAAGGCATCTTGTTATATGGAGAGTTTTAAGAGGAAAATTAAGAATCAGGTTGATATGGACAAGGGGGCAATGGGGCAAGCTGTGAGAGATAGAAGCCTAGTTGGTGCATTCTCTTGCAGACCCTGACCCACCACACGTGACAGAACTCCCTCCAGCACTGTGTCCCAGTTTAGCTGCTAGTATTTCGTGAAACAAATACCAAACTCACAGTGCAGCAGCCTAAACACCACAAAAAGTGGAGGAGGACCAAATGGCTTCACAGTTCACACGGGGAGACGGGGAGACACTTAGTCCCCAGTGGCCTCAGTTTACCTATAAAGAGAGGATTCAGCACTGCTTCATCTTGTTCATTGGAAAATAAGAAACCATGTCCTCCAGGTCACATAGATGCAGACCCAGCTTTGATGGTCTCACTACAAAAGAAGCCAAATCTCATGAAAACAACATATATTTCAAGTGCGGAAGCTCAGAGAGCAGTTTCTCAAAAAGTTTTTAGGCCAGCAGAGTTACATGTTTGTGGAGTGTTTACCATGTCCCTTACTTTTGGAAACTCCTAAACCACCTCCAAGGTTGTGAACTCCTGAGCATTTTCCATTCCAGATATGTATTCACTGATTGTGTAACTCTTCTCCTCTAATTGTGTCTTACTTGGGGTGAAGGTAATGTCAAGGCATTGTTTTGGATGAGAGCGGGAGGATATTTGTGCAGCATATATTTACATACACATTGGATTCATTTTCCAATTTTTCATTCGAAGTACTGAATCCCTGACACTAACCCATACCTAGTAGACTCAGACTATTCATCCTAATATAATGGGGAAAATTAACCCAACACAATAGAAATACAAGCACTTCAGAGGAGACATGTTCTATAGTTGGACTTGACATTTGCATTATATAAGGTAGGAGTTATACATCTAGTCAAATTTTAATTGAAATATTCTCCATGTGTTTTTAAACTTAACAAATATGTGAATACTTGTTTCCAATTTCTGTAGCCTATTCACACATGTATATTTATATGCATATATAGAATCCTACCAGGTATCACACGTACATTTTTGTAAGGTGGATGTTTTGGCAGATACAAATTGTGAGAAGTGTTCACTCCTCCTAAATGCTGTTGGAAATGAAAATTCAACCTATAAGAGAGCGTCCTAGAAGAACAACATTATACATAAACTCATGTTCAGTAACATAAATATTTTTGCATCTGTGGATGATATATATTTACTGATGAATTTCGATTGGCATTTATATTGGTACTTTTTAATGTCTGTGAGTGTTGTGTGTGTGTGTGTGTGTGTGTGTGTGTGTGTGTGTGTTTGTATAGATATAGATATAGATATAGATATACTCTCCAAAGTTTTCCAAATATGAAATATATGTGTCTAGTATACACTCTATAAATTCATTCATGTTCATGTATGTTGATTTATAATCAAATTTTCACAAGATTATAATCAGAAATATTCATCCACCTGAAATACATATTTGTTTCCTAGTACTGACTACTAACTTCAGTGAAGGGTGCATACAAATCCTAATTATTCTACAGTATCTGACCCAGTCTAACATCAATGCAAGTAGACTCCTATGGGACATGATATGTAATTTGTCATTCATTTGTATTCGACACTGGTACATTATTGTTTCTTCAGTTTTTGCACATCATAGGATATACATTTCATCCACAAGTTCACAAATTAATAGGCATTTGTTTCAACATTAATCACTTCTTGCTTCAGAACACATGTATTGTCAGGGTTTCTTGCCTTGTCTTTTCATGAGACTTCTTTCCAAACACATTATTTTGAATTTCCATAATCATTTTGAAGCAAAACTCACACACTCTTCATGATAAACCAAAACACTAATATTTCCATTAGATATATAACTGGTTGGAATGAATGATTGTATATCAATATACAATTTCCTTTTATTTTTCAGATATCAGTTCAATTCATTATTTAAAATTCAAAAAAGTTATATTATTTATTCACAGTATGGTCTATTTGTGGTTTTTCTCTATGTTCATAGAAACAGGGTACACCTCTTTGCACCCCCGATTCTAATTTTACATCTTCAATATATTGCTCCCAGAAATGGTGAAAGAAATACTCATGTCACCTCATTATCACAGTAATATTCTGGACAAAAAATGGAAAGGTCACACTTATGATTGTACCAAAGCCTAAATGGAAAGTGAACATGGATTTCTAAAAACATCCATGTCCAGGTTGCCTAATGCTGTCAATTGTCACTCCTATTGGTGACTACATATTTGTTTTTTCCTAATTTATATATTGAAACTCAACCCTGTTGAAAATGTCTAATTCTATCCCTCACTTTATACTTTGCCTGATTTCGTAATGTTTCCATTGATATCTGCTTTTCTACATATTTTCCCCAGTTCAACATAGTGTCTGACTCTTCATATGTGCTGACATTTACATTCACTCTATAACCAAAAGTCTATTGCTAAAGAACTTTTGGTCCAAATCCTATACTCACTCGTCTTCCTAAACCTACCGACTATCTTCCTAATCCTACGGAATATCCCTTTTTGACTGGATGTTCTCTTCTAAATTCAATCATCCAATGTACAAGGTCCTATGCCATTGTATATCAAATTATCTGAGACATGTTTGCAGAACCTAATTCAAAGCTAAGTATCCCAATCAAGGGCAAAACCCTCTGGGCTTCAAATCATACCTAGATTTCTGTTTTCCTACTTATATTTCACCTCTATATTCTTGTAAATATTGCAGGTTCCCAATCCCATTATTGATCGCACAGAATCATTCATCACCAAATCAAACCTGTTTTTAACCCCAGGTATACACTGTTCCCTCAAACATTTTACAGAAGAGCAGGGACAGAGGGGTTCTTACAATACAGGAAAGTTGGGGATCTTCCACCAGATGAGAACCTCAAATGTCCATGCACAAATGATACATGGAGAAGTTGTAGGCAGGTACGAAGCTCCTGAGAGAGCAAAAGTCATCTTCCAATGCAAAAAACCTGGTCAGGATGAAGGGATGTGTCTGAATCTGCCTCTCTCTTCTTATTGTAGACAAGGTGGAACAATCCAGGACTGAGTGGAGAGCTGTTCCCGGGTGCCAATGGTTGATATACATTCTACCTTATGAAAGTGTCACAGGAAGTAGGGGAAACCTCCATCTTATGTAACCCTTGGAAGCAACTGTTAGGACAAAGTGGTTGCCAAGGCAGTGACCTCATTCAGTTCCAAAGAATGTGACATACCTCATTTCCTTGGTGACGGAACTCTCTGAACTTGGTATCCAAGAAGCCAGGCACGCAGAGGCAGTCCCAGTCCCAGGCCCAGTGGGCTCACTTGTTTGGATTTACCAAGGACAGAGTCAGTTTTCTTGGTACCTAATGATGTGAGGATGGCCAAATGCCAGGAGAGCTCTGAAGATGGACCTTTCCTGAGAAAACAGGTAGTGGCTAACCACTTTTTCCTGACTTCTTCACAGAGTTGGTCAAGGAAACAAGATCTGAGAGAAGACAGGCCATTTCGGGAAAACATAGTATGGCCCACCAGTCAGAGGACACTCCGGATAGTCACAGACCTACTTGGGGGAAGGAGGTGCATTTGTGGGAGTGGGTGTGGGTTTGTTGTTTTGTCTCATGTTCTGAGAATAGACCGAAAAGGCGGTTTGTTTGGTTTGGAGCAGACAGTTTCTAGTAAGTCATTTGACAAGGCGAGTGTTTCTGTTTATGTGTATCCCACTGTGTCCGTTGTTGTAGACATTAGAAAAGAGAATGCATTAATGGATGTGTCCTGTCTAGTATAAATCTTCCCTATAATTCATCCTGCCCAATATATGAATGGACTGCAGCTTGTCTTATCGATGTGCAACAACTGCTATCTTTCTAAGTTGTTGTTTTCTTACTGAATTCTGGCCACTCTCAGAATGGGCTCAGGGATTTGTGTCCAAAATATGTACCACCTCCAAGCTCTGTGACATGGCCATGTAAAGGATAGTTGAAGAGAATGGCGAGCATCTCAGAAAACTCAGATATCAGTGTGACCAGTAAAGTCTCAGTGCAGAAACACTGCTTTGGGCTTTTTGCTTACTTATTGTTGTGTTGCACTGAATGTCAGGAAGGTCTTTGCCTCAGGCCACCCCTTTGTGAAGCCTGAAGAAAACAGTTTTCAAATGGAAATGAATGGGCCTCACCTGTGGCTCTTTGCTTAATTGCTTTGGAAAGGGATGTGTCTTTATCAGCCTCTTGGACCTGTGTGTGGCTGTGACTTAGATTCTCAGCACCTGATGGATCTTAAGAATGATCCCATGTGAGCTTCCAAAACTAAATGGCAAAAAATATCATTCATTGTGGATGAAGACTCTTGCCTTCCTCTGTTAGGTTCCTACACTCCAAGAAATATGAATAGGGATTCTGTGAGTCAAATGAGTTCTTCAAAGCCCTGCAGAGGTGCTTGTGTTTTCGCATGACTCTAAATCACCTAAAGAATCAATACCTAAAATCAGTAGCCCTCAAATTGGAGAAACATAGAAGTATTAATGGCAGGCTTATTTGTTCACTCCTGGTTCACAGCAACGGTGTCCAGGCTACCCTGACTTTAGGCAAATGAGGGGCAAACGAGCTGATTTTGGACACTGTCTTGGGCTGCACCCCTCATGGAAACCTCCAGCCAGAGGTTAAGAAGATTGACTATATGGAAAAAGGTGAGGGCCATGTGGGAGTGTTTTGGTTTTAATGTTGGTCATTTGTGTGGCATTGGAAAAAAAGACTGGGTCCACGTGGGCTTGAACTCTGGTGTGATTCCCCTTAGACACTGGGTTTTGGAACTGAACTCAGAGAAGCATTGCCATGAAAATTGTTGGGATTTTAAGAGGCCACGCATGAAAGTCGCTCTTGGAAACTGAGACCTATGCCCCGGGTAGATTTCCACTGAGGCCTGGGAATCTCAGCAAGGATATCACATGATTTTATTCTTAAAGAAATGGCAGCCATAATTGAGAGTCAAAACACACATGGACCTCACATTGTTGACCTCAATGGGCCTGGCCTAATGTGACGTTTTGTCCATTCTTTGGGAAGCCTTGCCAGTGACAGTTCTCCAGATATTTCATTGAAATGAGCTTCCTCACCATTTAATGTTTGCCTAATGAATTGATACCCACAGTGCCTCCAACTTCATGCTTGAAAAATGGCTAGATAAATACCATAAAATTTTTGAAATTCCTATGACCAGGTGGCACTGGAGAAACATTGGATGTCCTGTTGCTGATCATGAGTATACCAGACAGTGCCTTGATTTTCTGAGTTTCATGAAAATGGTGTAGAACAGAGATGCCAGTAATTTGGAGCCTGCTGAGTAGTGGGTCTAGAGCAGTGGTGGGGAGGCGTTTGATAAAACATCCGTGGTAGGGCCATGTGGATCTACCATTGGATTCCAAATGGCTTGTAACTGACATGGTGCTGCCAGCAGACCCTTATATGTAAAGGCATCTTGTTATATGGAGAGTTTTAAGAGGAAAATTAAGAATCAGGTTGATATGGGCAAGGGGGCAATGGGGCAAGCTGAGAGAGATAGAAGCCCAGTTGGTGCATTCTCTTGCAGACCCTGACCCACCACACGTGACAGAACTCCCTCCAGCACTGTGTCCCAGTTTAGCTGCTAGTATTTCGTGAAACAAATACCAAACGCACAGTGCAGCAGCCTAAACACCACAAAAAGTGGAGAAGGACCAAATGGCTTCACAGTCCACATGGGGAGACGGGGAGACACTTCGTCCCCAGTGGCCTCAGTTTACCTATAAAGAGAGGATTCAGCACTGCTTCATCTTGTTCATTGGAAAATAAGAAACCATGTCCTCCAGGTCACATAGATGCAGACCCAGCTTTGATGGTCTCACTACAAAGGAAGCCAAATCTCATGAAAACAACATATATTTCAAGTGCGGAAGCTCAGAGGCAGTTTCTCAAAAAGTTTTTAGGCCAGCAGAGCTAAATGTTTGTGGAGTGTTTACCATGTCCCTTACTTTTGGAAACTCCTAAACCACCTCCAAGGTTGTAAACTCCTGAGCATTTTCCATTCCAGATATGTATTCACTGATTTTGTAAATCTTCTCCTCTAATTGTGTCTTACTTGGGGTGAAGGTAATGTCAAGGCATTGTTTTGGATGAGAGCGGGAGGATATTTGTGCAGCATATATTTACATACACATTGGATTCATTTTCCAATTTTTCATTCGAAGTACTGAATCCCTGACACTAACCCATACCTAGTAGACTCAGACTATTCATCCTAATATAATGGGGAAAATTAACCAAACACAATAGAAATACAAGCACTTCAGAGGAGACATGTTCTATAGTTGGACTTGACATTTGCATTATATAAGGTAGGAGTTACACATCTAGTCAAATTTTAATTGAAATATTCTCCATGTGTTTTTAAACTTAACAAATATGTGAATACTTGTTTCCAATTTCTGTAGCCTATTCACACATGTATATTTATATGCATATATAGAATCCTACCAGGTATCACACGTACATTTTTGTAAGGTGGATGTCTTGGCAGATACAAATTGTGAGAAGTGTTCACTCCTCCTAAATGCTGTTGGAAATGAAAATTCAACCTATAAGAGAGCGTCCTAGAAGAACAACATTATACATAAACTCATGTTCAGTAACATAAATATTTTTGCATCTGTGGATGATATATATTTACTGATGAATTTCGATTGGCATTTATATTGGTACTTTTTAATGTCTGTGAGTGTTGTGTGTGTGTGTGTGTGTGTGTGTGTGTGTGTATAGATATAGATATAGATATACTCTCCAAAGTTTTCCAAATATGAAATATATGTGTCTAGTATACACTCTCTAAATTCATTCATGTTCATGTATGTGGATTTATAATCAACTTTTCACAAGATTATAATCAGAAATATTCATCCACCTGAAATACATATTTGTTTCCTACTACTGACTACTAACTTCAGTGAAGGGTGCATACAAATCCTAATTATTCTACAGTATCTGACCCAGTCTAACATCAATGCAAGTAGACTCCTATGGGACATGATATGTAATTTGTCATTCATTTGTATTCGACACTGGTACATTATTGTTTCTTCAGTTTTTGCACATCATAGGATATACATTTCATCCACAAGTTCACAAATTAATAGGCATTTGTTTCAACATTAATCACTTCTTGCTTCAGAACACATGTATTGTCAGGGTTTCTTGACTGGTCTTTTCATGAGACTTCTTTCCAAACACATTATTTTGAATTTCCATAATCATTTTGAAGCAAAACTCACACACTCTTCATGATAAAAAAAAACACTAATATTTCCATTTGATATATAACTGGTTGGAATGAATGATTGTATATCAATATACAATTTCCTTTTTTTTCAGATATCAGTTCAATTCATTATTTAAAGTTCAAAAAAGTTATATTATTTATTCACAGGATGGTCTATTCGTGGTTTTTCTCTATGTTCATAGAAACAGGGTACACCTCTTTGCACCCCCGATTCTAATTTTACATCTTCAATTCATTGCTCCCAGAAATGGTGAAAGAAATACTCATGTCACCTCGTTATCACAGCAATATTCTGGACAAAAAATGGAAAGGTCACACTTATGATTGTACCAAAGCCTAAATGGAAAGTGAACATGGATTTCAAAAACATCCATGTCCATGTTGCCTAATGCTGTCAATTGTCAATCCTATTGGTGACTACATATTTGTTTTTTCCTAATTTATATATTGAAACTCAACCCTGTTGAAAATGTCTAATTCTATCCCTCACTTTATACTTTGCCTGCTTTCGTAATGTTTCCATTGATATCTGCTTTTCTACATATTTTCCCCAGTTCAACATAGTGTCTGACTCTTCATATGTGCTGACATTTACATTCACTCTATAACCAAAAGTCTATTGCTAAAGAACTTTTGGTCCAAATCCTATACTCACTCGTCTTCCTAATCTACCGAATATCTTCCTAATCCTACTGAATATCCCTTTTTGACTGGATGTTCTCTTCTAAATTCAATCATCCAATGTACAAGGTCCTATGCCATTGTATATCAAATTATCTGAGACATGTTTGCAGAACCTAATTCAAAGCTAAGTATCCCAATCAAGGGCAAAACCCTCTGGGCTTCAAATCATACCTAGATTTCTGTTTTCCTACTTATATTTCACCTCTATATTCTTGTAAATATTGCAGGTTCCCAATCCCATTATTGATCGCACAGAATCATTCATCACCAAATCAAACCTGTTTTTAACCCCAGGTATACACTGTTCCCTCAAACATTTTACAGAAGAGCAGGGACAGAGGGGTTCTTACAATACAGGAAAGTTGGGGATCTTCCACCAGATGAGAACCTCAAATGTCCATGCACAAATGATACCTGGAGAAGTTGTAGGCAGGTACGAAGCTCTTGAGAGAGCAAAAGTCATCTTCCAATGCAAAAAACCTGGTCAGGATGAAGGGATGTGTCTGAATCTGCCTCTCTCTTCTTATTGTAGACAAGGTGGAACAATCCAGGCCTGAGTGGAGAGCTGTTCCCGGGTGCCAATGGTTGATATACATTCTACCTTATGAAAGTGTCACAGGAAGTAGGGGAAACCTCCATCTTATGTAACCCTTGGAAGCAACTGTTAGGACAAAGTGGTTGCCAAGGCAGTGACCTCATTCAGTTCCAAAGAATGTGACATACCTCATTTCCTTGGTGACGGAACTCTCTGAACTTGGTATCCAAGAAGCCAGGCACGCAGAGGCAGTCCCAGTCCCAGGCCCAGTGGGCTCACTTGTTTGGATTTACCAAGGACAGAGTCAGTTTTCTTGGTACCTAATGATGTGAGGATGGCCAAATGCCAGTAGAGCTCTGAAGATGGACCTTTCCTGAGAAAACAGGTTGTGGCTAACCACTTTTTCCTGACTTCTTCACAGAGTTGGTCAAGGAAACAAGATCTGAGAGAAGACAGGCCATTTCGGGAAAACATAGTATGGCCCACCAGTCAGAGGACACTCCGGATAGTCACAGACCTACTTGGGGGAAGGAGGTGCCTTTGTGGGAGTGGGTGTGGGTTTGTTGTTTTTTCTCATGTTCTGAGAATAGACCGAAAAGGCGGTTTGTTTGGTTTGGAGCAGACAGTTTCTAGTAAGTCATTTGACAAGGCGAGTGTTTCTGTTTATGTGTATCCCACTGTGTCCGTTGTTGTAGACATTAGAAAAGAGAATGCATTAATGGATGTGTCCTGTCTAGTATAAATCTTCCCTATAATTCATCCTGCCCAATATATGAATGGACTGCAGCTTGTCTTATCGATGTGCAACAACTGCTATCTTTCTAAGTTGTTGTTTTCTTACTGAATTCTGGCCACTCTCCAGAATGGGCTCAGGGATTTGTGTCCAAAATATGTACCACCTCCAAGCTCTGTGACATGGCCATGTAAAGGATAGTTGAAGAGAATGGCGAGCATCTCAGAAAACTCAGATATCAGTGTGACCAGTAAAGTCTCAGTGCAGAAACACTGCTTTGGGCTTTTTGCTTACTTATTGTTGTGTTGCACTGAATGTCAGGAAGGTCTTTGCCTCAGGCCACCCCTTTGTGAAGCCTGAAGAAAACAGTTTTCAAATGGAAATGAATGGGCCTCACCTGTGGCTCTTTGCTTAATTGCTTTGGAAAGGGATGTGTCTTTATCAGCCTCTTGGACCTGTGTGTGGCTGTGACTTAGATTCTCAGCACCTGATGGATCTTAAGAATGATCCCATGTGAGCTTCCAAAACTAAATGGCAAAAAATATCATTCATTGTGGATGAAGACTCTTGCCTTCCTCTGTTAGGTTCCTACACTCCAAGAAATATGAATAGGGATTCTGTGAGTCAAATGAGTTCTTCAAAGCCCTGCAGAGGTGCTTGTGTTTTCGCATGACTCTAAATCACCTAAAGAATCAATACCTAAAATCAGTAGCCCTCAAATTGGAGAAACATAGAAGTATTAATGGCAGGCTTATTTGTTCACTCCTGGTTCACAGCAACGGTGTCCAGGCTACCCTGACTTTAGGCAAATGAGGGGCAAACGAGCTGATTTTGGACACTGTCTTGGGCTGCACCCCTCATGGAAACCTCCAGCCAGAGGTTAAGATGATTGACTATATGGAAAAAGGTGAGGGCCATGTGGGAGTGTTTTGGTTTTAATGTTGGTCATTTGTGTGGCATTGGAAAAAATGACTGGGTCCACGTGGGCTTGAACTCTGGTGTGATTCCCCTTAGACACTGGGTTTTGGAACTGAACTCAGAGAAGCATTGCCATGAATTTTGTGGGGATTTTAAGAGGCCACGCATGAAAGTTGCTCATGGAAACTGAGACCTAGGCCCCGGGTAGATTTCCACTGAGGCCTGGGAATCTCAGCAAGGATATCACATGATTTTATTCTTAAAGAAATGGCAGCCATAATTGAGAGTCAAAACACACATGGACCTCACATTGTTGACCTCAATGGGCCTGGCCTAATTTGACGTTTTGTCCATTCTTTGGGAAGACTTGCCTGTGACAGTTCTCCAGATATTTCATTGAAATGAGCTTCCTCACCATTTAATGTTTGCCTAATGAATTGAAACCCACAGTGACTCCAACTTCATGCTTGAAAAATGGCTAGATAAATACCATAAAATTTTTGAAATTCCTATGACCAGGTGGCACTGGAGAAACATTGGATGTCCTGTTGCTGATCATGAGTATACCAGACAGTGCCTTGATTTACTGAGTTTCATGAAAATGGTGTAGAACAGAGATGCCAGTAATTTGGAGGCTGCTGAGTAGTGGGTCTAGAGCAGTGGTGGGGAGGCGTTTGATAAAACATCCGTAGTAGGACCATGTGCATCTACCATTGGATTCCAAATGGCTTGTAACTGATATGGTGCTGCCAGCAGACCCTTATATGTAAAGGCATCTTGTTATATGGAGAGTTTTAAGAGGAAAATTAAGAATCAGGTTGATATGGACAAGTGGGCAATGGGGCAAGCTGTGAGAGATAGAAGCCTAGTTGGTGCATTCTCTTGCAGACCCTGACCCACCACACGTGACAGAACTCCCTCCAGCACTGTGTCCCAGTTTAGCTGCTAGTATTTCGTGAAACAAATACCAAACTCACAGTGCAGCAGCCTAAACACCACAAAAAGTGGAGGAGGACCAAATGGCTTCACAGTCCACACGGGGAGACGGGGAGACACTTCGTCCCCAGTGGCCTCAGTTTACCTATAAAGAGAGGATTCAGCACTGCTTCATCTTGTTCATTGGAAAATAAGAAACCATGTCCTCCAGGTCACATAGATGCAGACCCAGCTTTGATGGTCTCACTACAAAGGAAGCCAAATCTCATGAAAACAACATATATTTCAAGTGCGGAAGCTCAGAGGCAGTTTCTCAAAAAGTTTTTAGGCCAGCAGAGTTACATGTTTGTGGAGTGTTTACCATGTCCCTTACTTTTGGAAACTCCTAAACCACCTCCAAGGTTGTGAACTCCTGAGCATTTTCCATTCCAGATATGTATTCACTGATTGTGTAACTCTTCTCCTCTAATTGTGTCTTACTTGGGGTGAAGGTAATGTCAAGGCATTGTTTTGGATGAGAGCGGGAGGATATTTGTGCAGCATATATTTACATACACATTGGATTCATTTTCCAATTTTTCATTCGAAGTACTGAATCCCTGACACTAACCCATACCTAGTAGACTCAGACTATTCATCCTAATATAATGGGGAAAATTAACCCAACACAATAGAAATACAAGCACTTCAGAGGAGACATGTTCTATAGTTGGACTTGACATTTGCATTATATAAGGTAGGAGTTATACATCTAGTCAAATTTTAATTGAAATATTCTCCATGTGTTTTTAAACTTAACAAATATGTGAATACTTGTTTCCAATTTCTGTAGCCTATTCACACATGTATATTTATATGCATATATAGAATCCTACCAGGTATCACACGTACATTTTTGTAAGGTGGATGTCTTGGCAGATACAAATTGTGAGAAGTGTTCACTCCTCCTAAATGCTGTTGGAAATGAAAATTCAACCTATAAGAGAGCGTCCTAGAAGAACAACATTATACATAAACTCATGTTCAGTAACATAAATATTTTTGCATCTGTGGATGATATATATTTACTGATGAATTTCGATTGGCATTTATATTGGTACTTTTTAATGTCTGTGAGTGTTGTGTGTGTGTGTGTGTGTGTGTGTGTGTGTATAGATATAGATATAGATATACTCTCCAAAGTTTTCCAAATATGAAATATATGTGTCTAGTACACACTCTATAAATTCATTCATGTTCATGTATGTTGATTTATAATCAAATTTTCACAAGATTATAATCAGAAATATTCATCCACCTGAAATACATATTTGTTTCCTAGTACTGACTACTAACTTCAGTGAAGGGTGCATACAAATCCTAATTATTCTACAGTATCTGACCCAGTCTAACATCAATGCAAGTAGACTCCTATGGGACATGATATGTAATTTGTCATTCATTTGTATTCGACACTGGTACATTATTGTTTCTTCAGTTTTTGCACATCATAGGATATACATTTCATCCCCAAGTTCACAAATTAATAGGCATTTGTTTCAACATTAATCACTTCTTGCTTCAGAACACATGTATTGTCAGGGTTTCTTGACTGGTCTTTTCATGAGACTTCTTTCCAAACACATTATTTTGAATTTCCATAATCATTTTGAAGCAAAATTCACACACTCTTCATGATAAACCAAAACACTAATATTTCCATTAGATATATAACTGGTTGGAATGAATGATTGTATATCAATATACAATTTCCTTTTATTTTTCAGATATCAGTTCAATTCATTATTTAAAGTTCAAAAAAGTTATATTATTTATTCATAGTATGGTCTATTTGTGGTTTTTCTCTATGTTCATAGAAACAGGGTACACCTCTTTGCACCCTCGATTCTAATTTTACATCTTCAATATATTGCTCCCAGAAATGGTGAAAGAAATACTCATGTCACCTCATTATCACAGTAATATTCTGGACAAAAAATGGAAAGGTCACACTTATGATTGTACCAAAGCCTAAATGGAAAGTGAACATGGATTTCTAAAAACATCCATGTCCAGGTTGCCTAATGCTGTCAATTGTCACTCCTATTGGTGACTACATATTTGTTTTTTCCTAATTTATATATTAAAACTCAACACTGTTGAAAATGTCTAATTCTATCCCTCACTTTATACTTTGCCTGATTTCGTAATGTTTCCATTGATATCTGCTTTTCTACATATTTTCCCCAGTTCAACATAGTGTCTGACTCTTCATATGTGCTGACATTTACATTCACTCTATAACCAAAAGTCTATTGCTAAAGAACTTTTGGTCCAAATCCTATACTCACTTGTCTTCCTAAACCTTCCGACTATCTTCCTAATCCTACTGAATATCCCTTTTTGACTGGATGTTCTCTTCTAAATTCAATCATCCAATGTACAAGGTCCTATGCCATTGTATATCAAATTATCTGAGACATCTTTGCAGAACATAATTCAAAGCTAAGTATCCCAATCAAGGGCAAAACCCTTCTGGGCTTCAAAGCATACCTAGATTTCTTTTTTCATACTTATATTTCACCTCTATATTCTTGTAAATATTGCAGGTTCCCAATCCCATTATTCATCGCACAGAATCATTCGTCACAAAATCAAACCTGTTTTTAACCCCAAGTATACACTGTTCCCTCAATCATTTTACAGAAGAGCAGGGACAGAGGGGTTCTTACAATACAGGAAAGTTGGGGATCTTCCACCAGATGAGAACCTCAAATGTCCATGCACAAATGATACCTGGAGAAGTTGTAGGCAGGTATGAAGCACCTGAGAGAGCAAAAGTCATCTTCCATGGCAAACAACCATGGGATGTGTCTGAATCTGCCTCTCTCTTCTTATTGTAGACAAGGTGGAACAATCCAGGCCTGAGTGGAGAGCTGTTCCCGGGTGCCAATGGTTGATATACATTCTACCTTATGAAAGTGTCACAGGATGTAGGGGAAACCTCCATCTTATGTAACCCTTGGAAGCAACTGTTAGGACAAAGTGGTTGCCAAGGCAGTGACCTCATTCAGTTCCAAACAATGTGACATACCTCATTTCCTTGGTGATGGAACTCTCTGAACTTGGTATCCAAGAAGCCAGGCACCCAGAGGCAGTCCCAGTCCCAGGCCCAGTGGGCTCACTTGTTTGGATTTACCAAGGACAGAGTCAGTTTTCTTGGTACCTAATGATGTGAGGATGGCCAAATGCAAGGAGAGCTATGAAGATGGACCTTTCCTGAGAAAAAAGGTAGTGGCTAACCACTTTTTCCTGACATCTTCACAGAGTTGGTCAAGGAAACAAGATCTGAGAGAAGACAGGCCATTTCGGGGGAACATAGTATGGCCCACCAGTCAGAGGACACTCCGGATAGTCACAGACCTACTTGGGGGAAGGAGGTGCCTTTGTGGGAGTGGGTGTGGGTTTGTTGTTTTGTCTCATGTTCTGAGAATAGATCGAAAAGGCGGTTTGTTTGGTTTGGAGTAGACAGTTTCTAGTAAGTCATTTGACAAGGGGAGTGTTTCTGTTTATGTGTATCCCACTGTGTCCGTTGTTGTAGACATTAGAAAAGAGAATGCATTAATGGATGTGTCCTGTCTAGTATAAATCTTCCCTATAATTCATCCTGCCCAATATATGAATGGACTGCAGCTTGTCTTATCGATGTGCAACACCTGCTATCTTTCTAAGTTGTTGTTTTCTTCCTGAATTCTGGCCACTCTCCAGAATGGGCTCAGGCATTTGTGTCCAAAATATGTACCACCTCCGAGCTCTGTGACATGGCCATGTAAAGGATAGTTGAAGAGAATGGCGAGCATCTCAGAAAACTCAGATATCAGTGTGACCAGGAAAGTCTTAGTGCAGAAACACTGCTTTGTGCTTTTTGCTTACTTATTGTTGTGTTGCACTGAATGTCAGGAAGGTCTTTGCCTCAGGCCACCCCTTTGTGAAGCCTGAAGAAAACAGTTTTCAAATGGAAATGAATGGGCCTCACCTGTGGTTCTTTGCTTAATTGCTTTGGAAAGGGATGTGTCTTTATCAGCCTCTGTTCCTGTGTTTGGCTGTGACTTAGATTCTCAGCACCTGATGGATCTTAAGAATGATCCCATGTGAGCTTCCAAATCTAAATGGCAAAAAATATCATTCATTGTGGATGAAGACTCTTGCCTTCCTCTGTTAGGTTCCTGCACTCCAACAAATATGAATAGGGATTCTGTGAGTCAAATGAGTTCTTCAAAGCCCTGCAGAGGTGCTTGTGTTTTCGCATGACTCTAAATCACCTAAAGAATCGATACCTAAAATCAGTAGCCCTCAAATTGGAGAAACATAGAAGTATTAACGGCAGGCTTATTTGTTCACTCCTGGTTCACAGCAACGGTGTCCAGGCTACCCTGACTTTAGGCAAATGAGGGGCAAACGAGCTGATTTTGGACACTGTCTTGGGCTGCACCCCTCATGGACACCTCCAGCCAGAGTTTAAGATGATTGACTATATGGAATAAGGTGAGGGCCACGTGGGAGTGTTTTGGTTTTAATGTTGGTCATTTGTGTGGCATTGGAAAAAATGACTGGTTCCACGTGGGCTTGAACTCTGGTGTGATTCCCCTTAAACACTGGGTTTTGGAACTGAACTCAAAGAAGCATCGCTATGAATTTTGTTGGGATTTTAAGAGGCCACGCATGAAAGTCGCTCTTGGAAACTGAGACCTAGGCCCCGGGTAGATTTCCACAGAGGCCTGGGAATCTCAGCAAGGATATCACATGATTTTATTCTTAAAAAATGGCAGCCATAGTTGAGAGTCAAAACACACATGCACCTCACATTGTAGACCTCAATGGGCCTGGCCTAATGTGACCTTTTGTCCATTCTTTGGGAAGCCTTGCCTGTGAGATTTCTCCAGAGATTTCATTGAAATGAGCTTCCTCACCATTTAATCTTTGCTGAATGAATTGAAACCCACAGTGCATCCAACTTCATGCTTGAAAAATGGCTAGAAAAATACCATGAAATTTTTGAAATTCCTATGACCAGGTGGCACTGGAGAAACATTGGATGTCCTATTGCTGATCATGAGTATACCAGACAGTGCCTTGATTTACTGACTTTCATGGAAATGGTGTAGAACAGAGATGCCAGTAAGTTGGAGCCTGCTAAGTAGTGGGTCTAGAGCAGTGCTGGGGAGGTGTTTGATAAATCATCCGTGGTAGATCCATGTGGATCTACCATTGGATTCCAAATGACTTGTAACTGACATGGTGCTGCCAGCAGACCCTTATATGTAAAGGCATCTTGTTATATGGAGAGTTTTAAGAGGAAAATTAAGAATCAGGTTGATATGGACAAGGGGGCAATGGGGCAAGCTGTGAGAGATAGAAGCCTAGTTGGTGCATTCTCTTGCAGACCCTGACCCACCACAAGTGACAGAACTCCCTCTAGCACTGTGTCCCAGTTTAGCTGCTAGTATTTCGTGAAACAAATACCAAACTCACAGTGCAGCAGCCTAAACACCACAAAAAGTGGAGGAGGACCAAATGGCTTCACAGTTCACACGGGGAGACGGGGAGACACTTAGTCCCCAGTGGCCTCAGTTTACCTATAAAGAGAGGATTCAGCACCGCTTCATCTTGTTCATTGGAAAATAAGAAACCATGTCCTCCAGGTCACATAGATGCAGACCCAGCTTTGATGGTCTCACTACAAAAGAAGCCAAATCTCATGAAAACAACATATATTTCAAGTGCGGAAGTTCAGAGGCAGTTTCTCAAAAAGTTTTTAGGCCAGCAGAGTTACATGTTTGTGGAGTGTTTACCATGTCCCTTACTTTTGGAAACTCCTAAACCACCTCCAAGGTTATGAACTCCTGAGCATTTTCCATTCCAGATATGTATTCTCTGATTGTGTAACTCTTCTCCTCTAATTGTGTCTTACTTGGGGTGAAGGTAATGTCAAGGCATTGTTTTGGATGAGAGCGGGAGGATATTTGTGCAGCATATATTTACATACACATTGGATTCATTTTCCAATTTTTCATTCGAAGTACTGAATCCCTGACACTAACCCATACCTAGTAGACTCAGACTATTCATCCTAATATAATGGGGAAAATTAACCCAACACAACAGAAATACAAGCACTTCAGAGGAGACATGTTCTATAGTTGGACTTGACATTTGCATTATATAAGGTAGGAGTTATACATCTAGTCAAATTTTAATTGAAATATTCTCCATGTGTTTTTAAACTTAACAAATATGTGAATACTTGTTTCCAATTTCTGTAGCCTATTCACACATGTATATTTATATGCATATATAGAATCCTACCAGGTATCACACGTACATTTTTGTAAGGTGGATGTCTTGGCAGATACAAATTGTGAGAAGTGTTCACTCCTCCTAAATGCTGTTGGAAATGAAAATTCAACCTATAAGAGAGCGTCCTAGAAGAACAACATTATACATAAACTCATGTTCAGTAACATAAATATTTTTGCATCTGTGGATGATATATATTTACTGATGAATTTCGATTGGCATTTATATTGGTACTTTTTAATGTCTGTGAGTGTTGTGTGTGTGTGTGTGTGTGTGTGTGTGTGTGTGTGTTTGTATAGATATAGATATAGATATAGATATACTCTCCAAAGTTTTCCAAATATGAAATATATGTGTCTAGTATACACTCTATAAATTCATTCATGTTCATGTATGTTGATTTATAATCAAATTTTCACAAGATTATAATCAGAAATATTCATCCACCTGAAATACATATTTGTTTCCTAGTGCTGACTACTAACTTCAGTGAAGGGTGCATACAAATCCTAATTATTCTACAGTATCTGACCCAGTCTAACATCAATGCAAGTAGACTCCTATGGGACATGATATGTAATTTGTCATTCATTTGTATTCGACACTGGTACATTATTGTTTCTTCAGTTTTTGCACATCATAGGATATACATTTCATCCACAAGTTCACAAATTAATAGGCATTTGTTTCAACATTAATCACTTCTTGCTTCAGAACACATGTATTCTCAGGGTTTCTTGACTTGTCTTTTCATGAGACTTCTTTCCAAACACATTATTTTGAATTTCCATAATCATTTTGAAGCAAAACTCACACACTCTTCATGATAAACCAAAACACTAATATTTCCATTAGATATATAACTGGTTGGAATGAATGATTGTATATCAATATACAATTTCCTTTTATTTTTCAGATATCAGTTCAATTCATTATTTAAAATTCAAAAAAGTTATATTATTTATTCACAGTATGGTCTATTTGTGGTTTTTCTCTATGTTCATAGAAACAGGGTACACCTCTTTGCACCCCCGATTCTAATTTTACATCTTCAATATATTGCTCCCAGAAATGGTGAAAGAAATACTCATGTCACCTCATTATCACAGTAATATTCTGGACAAAAAATGGAAAGGTCACACTTATGATTGTACCAAAGCCTAAATGGAAAGTGAACATGGATTTCTAAAAACATCCATGTCCAGGTTGCCTAATGCTGTCAATTGTCACTCCTATTGGTGACTACATATTTGTTTTTTCCTAATTTATATATTGAAACTCAACCCTGTTGAAAATGTCTAATTCTATCCCTCACTTTATACTTTGCCTGATTTCGTAATGTTTCCATTGATATCTGCTTTTCTACATATTTTCCCCAGTTCAACATAGTGTCTGACTCTTCATATGTGCTGACATTTACATTCACTCTATAACCAAAAGTCTATTGCTAAAGAACTTTTGGTCCAAATCCTATACTCACTCGTCTTCCTAAACCTACCGACTATCTTCCTAATCCTACTGAATATCCCTTTTTGACTGGATGTTCTCTTCTAAATTCAATCATCCAATGTACAAGGTCCTATGCCATTGTATATCAAATTATCTGAGACATCTTTGCAGAACATAATTCAAAGCTAAGTATCCCAATCCAGGGCAAAACCCTTCTGGGCTTCAAAGCATACCTAGATTTCTTTTTTCATACTTATATTTCACCTCTATATTCTTGTAAATATTGCAGGTTCCCAATCCCATTATTCATCGCACAGAATCATTCGTCACAAAATCAAACCTGTTTTTAACCCCAAGTATACACTGTTCCCTCAATCATTTTACAGAAGAGCAGGGACAGAGGGGTTCTTACAATACAGGAAAGTTGGGGATCTTCCACCAGATGAGAACCTCAAATGTCCATGCACAAATGATACCTGGAGAAGTTGTAGGCAGGTATGAAGCACCTGAGAGAGCAAAAGTCATCTTCCATGGCAAACAACCATGGGATGTGTCTGAATCTGCCTCTCTCTTCTTATTGTAGACAAGGTGGAACAATCCAGGCCTGAGTGGAGAGCTGTTCCCGGGTGCCAATGGTTGATATACATTCTACCTTATGAAAGTGTCACAGGAAGTAGGGGAAACCTCCATCTTATGTAACCCTAGGAAGCAACTGTTAGGACAAAGTGGTTGCCAAGGAAGTGACCTCATTCAGTTCCAAAAAATGTGACATACCTCATTTCCTTGGTGATGGAACTCTCTGAACTTGGTATCCAAGAAGCCAGGCACCCAGAGGCAGTCCCAGTCCCAGGCCCAGTGGGCTCACTTGTTTGGATTTACCAAGGACAGAGTCAGTTTTCTTGGTACCTAATGATGTGAGGATGGCCAAATGCCAGGAGAGCTCTGAAGATGGACCTTTCCTGAGAAAACAGGTAGTGGCTAACCAATTTTTCCTGACATCTTCACAGAGTTGGTCAAGGAAACAAGATCTGAGAGAAGACAGGCCATTTCGGGGGAACATAGTATGGCCCACTAGTCAGAGGACACTCCGGATAGTCACAGACCTACTTGGGGGAAGGAGGTGCATTTGTGGGAGTGGGTGTGGGTTTGTTGTTTTGTCTCATGTTCTGAGAATAGATCGAAAAGGCGGTTTGTTTGGTTTGGAGTAGACAGTTTCTAGTAAGTCATTTGACAAGGCGAGTGTTTCTGTTTATGTGTATCCCACTGTGTCCGTTGTTGTAGACATTAGAAAAGAGAATGCATTAATGGATGTGTCCTGTCTAGTATAAATCTTCCCTATAATTCATCCTGCCCAATATATGAATGGACTGCAGCTTGTCTTATCGATGTGCAACACCTGCTATCTTTCTAAGTTGTTGTTTTCTTCCTGAATTCTGGCCACTCTCCAGAATGGGCTCAGGCTTTTGTGTCCAAAATATGTACCACCTCCAAGCTCTGTGACATGGCCATGTAAAGGATAGTTGAAGAGAATGGCGAGCATCTCAGAAAACTCAGATATCAGTGTGACCAGGAAAGTCTTAGTGCAGAAACACTGCTTTGGGCTTTTTGCTTACTTATTGTTGTGTTGCACTGAATGTCAGGAAGGTCTTTGCCTCAGGCCACCCCTTTGTGAAGCCTGAAGAAAACAGTTTTCAAATGGAAATGAATGGGCCTCACCTGTGGTTCTTTGCTTAATTGCTTTGGAAAGGGATGTGTCTTTATCAGCCTCTTGGTCCTGTGTGTGGCTGTGACTTAGATTCTCAGCACCTGATGGATCTTAAGAATGATCCCATGTGAGCTTCCAAAACTAAATGGCAAAAAATTTCATTCATTGTGGATGAAGACTCTTGCCTTCCTATGTTAGGTTCCTGCACTCCAACAAATATGAATAGGGATTCTGTGAGTCAAATGAGTTCTTCAAAGCCCAGCAGAGGTGCTTGTGTTTTCGCATGACTCTAAATAACCTAAAGAATCGATACCTAAAATCAGTAGCCCTCAAATTGGAGAAACATAGAAGTATTAACGGCAGGCTTATTTGTTCACTCCTGGTTCACAGCAACGGTGTCCAGGCTACCCTGACTTTAGGCAAATGAGGGGCAAACGAGCTGATTTTGGACACTGTCTTGAACTGCACCCCTCATGAAAACCTCCAGCCAGAGTTTAAGATGATTGACTATATGGAATAAGGTGAGGGCCACGTGGGAGTGTTTTGGTTTTAATGTTGGTCATTTGTGTGGCATTGGAAAAAATGACTGGTTCCACGTGGGCTTGAACTCTGGTGTGATTCCCCTTAAACACTGGGTTTTGGAACTGAACTCAAAGAAGCATCGCTATGAATTTTGTTGGGATTTTAATAGGCCACGCAGGAAAGTCGCTCTTGGAAACTGAGACCTAGGCCCCGGGTAGATTTCCACAGAGGCCTGGGAATCTCAGCAAGGATATCACATGATTTTATTCTTAAAGAAATGGCAGCCATAGTTGAGAGTCAAAACACACATGCACCTCACATTGTAGACCTCAATGGGCCTGGCCTAATGTGACCTTTTGTCCATTCTTTGGGAAGCCTTGCCTGTGAGATTTCTCCAGAGATTTCATTGAAATGAGCTTCCTCACCATTTAATCTTTGCTGAATGAATTGAAACCCACAGTGCCTCCAACTTCATGCTTGAAAAATGGCTAGATAAATACCATGAAATTTTTGAAATTCCTATGACCAGGTGGCACTGGAGAAACATTGGATGTCCTATTGCTGATCATGAGTATACCAGACAGTGCCTTGATTTACTGACTTTCATGGAAATGGTGTAGAACAGAGATGCCAGTAAGTTGGAGCCTGCTGAGTAGTGGGTCTAGAGCAGTGCTGGGGAGGTGTTTGATAAAACATCCGTGGTAGGGCCATGTGGATCTACCATTGGATTCCAAATGGCTTGTAACTGACATGGTGCTGCCAGCAGACCCTTATATGTAAAGGCATCTTGTTATATGGAGAGTTTTAAGAGGAAAATTAAGAATCAGGTTGATATGGACAAGGGGGCAATGGGGCAAGCTGTGAGAGATAGAAGCCTAGTTGGTGCATTCTCTTGCAGACCCTGACCCACCACACGTGACAGAACTCCCTCCAGCACTGTGTCCCAGTTTAGCTGCTAGTATTTCGTGAAACAAATACCAAACTCACAGTGCAGCAGCCTAAACACCACAAAAAGTGGAGGAGGACCAAATGGCTTCACAGTTCACACGGGGAGACGGGGAGACACTTAGTCCCCAGTGGCCTCAGTTTACCTATAAAGAGAGGATTCAGCACCGCTTCATCTTGTTCATTGGAAAATAAGAAACCATGTCCTCCAGGTCACATAGATGCAGACCCAGCTTTGATGGTCTCACTACAAAAGAAGCCAAATCTCATGAAAACAACATATATTTCAAGTGCGGAAGCTCAGAGGCAGTTTCTCAAAAAGTTTTTAGGCCAGCAGAGTTACATGTTTGTGGAGTGTTTACCATGTCCCTTACTTTTGGAAACTCCTAAACCACCTCCAAGGTTGTGAACTCCTGAGCATTTTCCATTCCAGATATGTATTCACTGATTGTGTAACTCTTCTCCTCTAATTGTGTCTTACTTGGGGTGAAGGTAATGTCAAGGCATTGTTTTGGATGAGAGCGGGAGGATATTTGTGCAGCATATATTTACATACACATTGGATTCATTTTCCAATTTTTCATTCGAAGTACTGAATCCCTGACACTAACCCATACCTAGTAGACTCAGACTATTCATCCTAATATAATGGGGAAAATTAACCCAACACAACAGAAATACAAGCACTTCAGAGGAGACATGTTCTATAGTTGGACTTGACATTTGCATTATATAAGGTAGGAGTTATACATCTAGTCAAATTTTAATTGAAATATTCTCCATGTGTTTTTAAACTTAACAAATATGTGAATACTTGTTTCCAATTTCTGTAGCCTATTCACACATGTATATTTATATGCATATATAGAATCCTACCAGGTATCACACGTACATTTTTGTAAGGTGGATGTCTTGGCAGATACAAATTGTGAGAAGTGTTCACTCCTCCTAAATGCTGTTGGAAATGAAAATTCAACCTATAAGAGAGCGTCCTAGAAGAACAACATTATACATAAACTCATGTTCAGTAACATAAATATTTTTGCATCTGTGGATGATATATATTTACTGATGAATTTCGATTGGCATTTATATTGGTACTTTTTAATGTCTGTGAGTGTTGTGTGTGTGTGTGTGTGTGTGTGTGTGTGTGTGTGTGTGTGTTTGTATAGATATAGATATAGATATAGATATAGATATACTCTCCAAAGTTTTCCAAATATGAAATATATGTGTCTAGTATACACTCTATAAATTCATTCATGTTCATGTATGTTGATTTATAATCAAATTTTCACAAGATTATAATCAGAAATATTCATCCACCTGAAATACATATTTGTTTCCTAGTGCTGACTACTAACTTCAGTGAAGGGTGCATACAAATCCTAATTATTCTACAGTATCTGACCCAGTCTAACATCAATGCAAGTAGACTCCTATGGGACATGATATGTAATTTGTCATTCATTTGTATTCGACACTGGTACATTATTGTTTCTTCAGTTTTTGCACATCATAGGATATACATTTCATCCACAAGTTCACAAATTAATAGCCATTTGTTTCAACATTAATCACTTCTTGCTTCAGAACACATGTATTCTCAGGGTTTCTTGACTTGTCTTTTCATGAGACTTCTTTCCAAACACATTATTTTGAATTTCCATAATCATTTTGAAGCAAAACTCACACACTCTTCATGATAAACCAAAACACTAATATTTCCATTAGATATATAACTGGTTGGAATGAATGATTGTATATCAATATACAATTTCCTTTTATTTTTCAGATATCAGTTCAATTCATTATTTAAAATTCAAAAAAGTTATATTATTTATTCACAGTATGGTCTATTTGTGGTTTTTCTCTATGTTCATAGAAACAGGGTACACCTCTTTGCACCCCCGATTCTAATTTTACATCTTCAATATATTGCTCCCAGAAATGGTGAAAGAAATACTCATGTCACCTCATTATCACAGTAATATTCTGGACAAAAAATGGAAAGGTCACACTTATGATTGTACCAAAGCCTAAATGGAAAGTGAACATGGATTTCTAAAAACATCCATGTCCAGGTTGCCTAATGCTGTCAATTGTCACTCCTATTGGTGACTACATATTTGTTTTTTCCTAATTTATATATTGAAACTCAACCCTGTTGAAAATGTCTAATTCTATCCCTCACTTTATACTTTGCCTGATTTCGTAATGTTTCCATTGATATCTGCTTTTCTACATATTTTCCCCAGTTCAACATAGTGTCTGACTCTTCATATGTGCTGACATTTACATTCACTCTATAACCAAAAGTCTATTGCTAAAGAACTTTTGGTCCAAATCCTATACTCACTCGTCTTCCTAAACCTACCGACTATCTTCCTAATCCTACTGAATATCCCTTTTTGACTGGATGTTCTCTTCTAAATTCAATCATCCAATGTACAAGGTCCTATGCCATTGTATATCAAATTATCTGAGACATCTTTGCAGAACATAATTCAAAGCTAAGTATCCCAATCAAGGGCAAAACCATTCTGGGCTTCAAAGCATACCTAGATTTCTTTCTTCATACTTATATTTCACCTCTATATTCTTGTAAATATTGCAGGTTCCCAATCCCATTATTCATCGCACAGAATCATTCGTCACAAAATCAAACCTGTTTTTAACCCCAAGTATACACTGTTCCCTCAATCATTTTACAGAAGAGCAGGGACAGAGGGGTTCTTACAATACAGGAAAGTTGGGGATCTTCCACCAGATGAGAACCTCAAATGTCCATGCACAAATGATACCTGGAGAAGTTGTAGGCAGGTATGAAGCACCTGAGAGAGCAAAAGTCATCTTCCATGGCAAACAACCATGGGATGTGTCTGAATCTGCCTCTCTCTTCTTATTGTAGACAAGGTGGAACAATCCAGGCCTGAGTGGAGAGCTGTTCCCGGGTGCCAATGGTTGATATACATTCTACCTTATGAAAGTGTCACAGGAAGTAGGGGAAACCTCCATCTTATGTAACCCTAGGAAGCAACTGTTAGGACAAAGTGGTTGCCAAGGAAGTGACCTCATTCAGTTCCAAACAATGTGACATACCTCATTTCCTTGGTGATGGAACTCTCTGAACTTGGTATCCAAGAAGCCAGGCACCCAGAGGCAGTCCCAGTCCCAGGCCCAGTGGGCTCACTTGTTTGGATTTACCAAGGACAGAGTCAGTTTTCTTGGTACCTAATGATGTGAGGATGGCCAAATACCAGGAGAGCTCTGAAGATGGACCTTTCCTGAGAAAACAGGTAGTGGCTAACCACTTTTTCCTGACATCTTCACAGAGTTGGTCAAGGAAACAAGATCTGAGAGAAGACAGGCCATTTCGGGGGAACATAGTATGGCCCACCAGTCAGAGGACACTCCGGATAGTCACAGACCTACTTGGGGGAAGGAGGTGCCTTTGTGGGAGTGGGTGTGGGTTTGTTGTTTTGTCTCATGTTCTGAGAATAGATCGAAAAGGCGGTTTGTTTGGTTTGGAGTAGACAGTTTCTAGTAAGTCATTTGACAAGGCGAGTGTTTCTGTTTATGTGTATCCCACTGTGTGCGTTGTTGTAGACATTAGAAAAGAGAATGCATTAATGGATGTGTCCTGTCTAGTATAAATCTTCCCTATAATTCATCCTGCCCAATATATGAATGGACTGCAGCTTGTCTTATCGATGTGCAACACCTGCTATCTTTCTAAGTTGTTGTTTTCTTCCTGAATTCTGGCCACTCTCCAGAATGGGCTCAGGCTTTTGTGTCCAAAATATGTACCACCTCCAAGCTCTGTGACATGGCCATGTAAAGGATAGTTGAAGAGAATGGCGAGCATCTCAGAAAACTCAGATATCAGTGTGACCAGGAAAGTCTTAGTGCAGAAACACTGCTTTGGGCTTTTTGCTTACTTATTGTTGTGTTGCACTGAATGTCAGGAAGGTCTTTGCCTCAGGCCACCCCTTTGTGAAGCCTGAAGAAAACAGTTTTCAAATGGAAATGAATGGGCCTCACCTGTGGTTCTTTGCTTAATTGCTTTGGAAAGGGATGTGTCTTTATCAGCCTCTTGGTCCTGTGTGTGGCTGTGACTTAGATTCTCAGCACCTGATGGATCTTAAGAATGATCCCATGTGAGCTTCCAAAACTAAATGGCAAAAAATTTCATTCATTGTGGATGAAGACTCTTGCCTTCCTATGTTAGGTTCCTGCACTCCAACAAATATGAATAGGGATTCTGTGAGTCAAATGAGTTCTTCAAAGCCCAGCAGAGGTGCTTGTGTTTTCGCATGACTCTAAATAACCTAAAGAATCGATACCTAAAATCAGTAGCCCTCAAATTGGAGAAACATAGAAGTATTAACGGCAGGCTTATTTGTTCACTCCTGGTTCACAGCAACGGTGTCCAGGCTACCCTGACTTTAGGCAAATGAGGGGCAAACGAGCTGATTTTGGACACTGTCTTGAACTGCACCCCTCATGAAAACCTCCAGCCAGAGTTTAAGATGATTGACTATATGGAATAAGGTGAGGGCCACGTGGGAGTGTTTTGGTTTTAATGTTGGTCATTTGTGTGGCATTGGAAAAAATGACTGGTTCCACGTGGGCTTGAACTCTGGTGTGATTCCCCTTAAACACTGGGTTTTGGAACTGAACTCAAAGAAGCATCGCTATGAATTTTGTTGGGATTTTAAGAGGCCACGCAGGAAAGTCGCTCTTGGAAACTGAGACCTAGGCCCCGGGTAGATTTCCACAGAGGCCTGGGAATCTCAGCAAGGATATCACATGATTTTATTCTTAAAGAAATGGCAGCCATAGTTGAGAGTCAAAACACACATGCACCTCACATTGTAGACCTCAATGGGCCTGGCCTAATGTGACCTTTTGTCCATTCTTTGGGAAGCCTTGCCTGTGAGATTTCTCCAGAGATTTCATTGAAATGAGCTTCCTCACCATTTAATCTTTGCTGAATGAATTGAAACCCACAGTGCCTCCAACTTCATGCTTGAAAAATGGCTAGATAAATACCATGAAATTTTTGAAATTCCTATGACCAGGTGGCACTGGAGAAACATTGGATGTCCTATTGCTGATCATGAGTATACCAGACAGTGCCTTGATTTACTGACTTTCATGGAAATGGTGTAGAACAGAGATGCCAGTAAGTTGGAGCCTGCTGAGTAGTGGGTCTAGAGCAGTGCTGGGGAGGTGTTTGATAAAACATCCGTGGTAGGGCCATGTGGATCTACCATTGGATTCCAAATGGCTTGTAACTGACATGGTGCTGCCAGCAGACCCTTATATGTAAAGGCATCTTGTTATATGGAGAGTTTTAAGAGGAAAATTAAGAATCAGGTTGATATGGACAAGGGGGCAATGGGGCAAGCTGTGAGAGATAGAAGCCTAGTTGGTGCATTCTCTTGCAGACCCTGACCCACCACACGTGACAGAACTCCCTCCAGCACTGTGTCCCAGTTTAGCTGCTAGTATTTCGTGAAACAAATACCAAACTCACAGTGCAGCAGCCTAAACACCACAAAAAGTGGAGGAGGACCAAATGGCTTCACAGTTCACACGGGGAGACGGGGAGACACTTAGTCCCCAGTGGCCTCAGTTTACCTATAAAGAGAGGATTCAGCACCGCTTCATCTTGTTCATTGGAAAATAAGAAACCATGTCCTCCAGGTCACATAGATGCAGACCCAGCTTTGATGGTCTCACTACAAAAGAAGCCAAATCTCATGAAAACAACATATATTTCAAGTGCGGAAGCTCAGAGGCAGTTTCTCAAAAAGTTTTTAGGCCAGCAGAGTTACATGTTTGTGGAGTGTTTACCATGTCCCTTACTTTTGGAAACTCCTAAACCACCTCCAAGGTTGTGAACTCCTGAGCATTTTCCATTCCAGATATGTATTCACTGATTGTGTAACTCTTCTCCTCTAATTGTGTCTTACTTGGGGTGAAGGTAATGTCAAGGCATTGTTTTGGATGAGAGCGGGAGGATATTTGTGCAGCATATATTTACATACACATTGGATTCATTTTCCAATTTTTCATTCGAAGTACTGAATCCCTGACACTAACCCATACCTAGTAGACTCAGACTATTCATCCTAATATAATGGGGAAAATTAACCCAACACAATAGAAATACAAGCACTTCAGAGGAGACATGTTCTATAGTTGGACTTGACACTTGCATTATATAAGGTAGGAGTTATACATCTAGTCAAATTTTAATTGAAATATTCTCCATGTGTTTTTAAACTTAGCAAATATGTGAATACTTGTTTCCAATTTCTGTAGCCTATTCACACATGTATATTTATATGCATATATAGAATCCTACCAGGTATCACACGTACATTTTTGTAAGGTGGATGTCTTGGCAGATACAAATTGTGAGAAGTGTTCACTCCTCCTAAATGCTGTTGGAAATGAAAATTCAACCTATAAGAGAGCGTCCTAGAAGAACAACATTATACATAAACTCATGTTCAGTAACATAAATATTTTTGCATCTGTGGATGATATATATTTACTGATGAATTTCGATTGGCATTTATATTGGTACTTTTTAATGTCTGTGAGTGTTGTGTGTGTGTGTGTGTGTGTGTGTGTGTGTGTGTGTGTGTTTGTATAGATATAGATATAGATATAGATATACTCTCCAAAGTTTTCCAAATATGAAATATATGTGTCTAGTATACACTCTATAAATTCATTCATGTTCATGTATGTTGATTTATAATCAAATTTTCACAAGATTATAATCAGAAATATTCATCCACCTGAAATACATATTTGTTTCCTAGTACTGACTACTAACTTCAGTGAAGGGTGCATACAAATCCTAATTATTCTACAGTATCTGACCCAGTCTAACATCAATGCAAGTAGACTCCTATGGGACATGATATGTAATTTGTCATTCATTTGTATTCGACACTGGTACATTATTGTTTCTTCAGTTTTTGCACATCATAGGATATACATTTCATCCACAAGTTCACAAATTAATAGGCATTTGTTTCAACATTAATCACTTCTTGCTTCAGAACACATGTATTCTCAGGGTTTCTTGACTTGTCTTTTCATGAGACATCTTTCCAAACACATTATTTTGAATTTCCATAATCATTTTGAAGCAAAACTCACACACTCTTCATGATAAACCAAAACACTAATATTTCCATTAGATATATAACTGGTTGGAATGAATGATTGTATATCAATATACAATTTCCTTTTATTTTTCAGATATCAGTTCAATTCATTATTTAAAATTCAAAAAAGTTATATTATTTATTCACAGTATGGTCTATTTGTGGTTTTTCTCTATGTTCATAGAAACAGGGTACACCTCTTTGCACCCCCGATTCTAATTTTACATCTTCAATATATTGCTCCCAGAAATGGTGAAAGAAATACTCATGTCACCTCATTATCACAGTAATATTCTGGACAAAAAATGGAAAGGTCACACTTATGATTGTACCAAAGCCTAAATGGAAAGTGAACATGGATTTCTAAAAACATCCATGTCCAGGTTGCCTAATGCTGTCAATTGTCACTCCTATTGGTGACTACATATTTGTTTTTTCCTAATTTATATATTGAAACTCAACCCTGTTGAAAATGTCTAATTCTATCCCTCACTTTATACTTTGCCTGATTTCGTAATGTTTCCATTGATATCTGCTTTTCTACATATTTTCCCCAGTTCAACATAGTGTCTGACTCTTCATATGTGCTGACATTTACATTCACTCTATAACCAAAAGTCTATTGCTAAAGAACTTTTGGTCCAAATTCTATACTCACTCGTCTTCCTAAACCTACTGACTATCTTCCTAATCCTACTGAATATCCCTTTTTGACTGGATGTTCTCTTCTAAATTCAATCATCCAATGTACAAGGTCCTATGCCATTGTATATCAAATTATCTGAGACATCTTTGCAGAACATAATTCAAAGCTAAGTATCCCAATCAAGGGCAAAACCCTTCTGGGCTTCAAAGCATACCTAGATTTCTTTTTTCATACTTATATTTCACCTCTATATTCTTGTAAATATTGCAGGTTCCCAATCCCATTATTCATCGCAAAGAATCATTCGTCACAAAATCAAACCTGTTTTTAACCCCAAGTATACACTGTTCCCTCAATCATTTTACAGAAGAGCAGGGACAGAGGGGTTCTTACAATACAGGAAAGTTGGGGATCTTCCACCAGATGAGAACCTCAAATGCCCATGCACAAAGGATACCTGGAGAAGTTGTAGGCAGGTATGAAGCACCTGAGAGAGCAAAAGTCATCTTCCATGGCAAACAACCATGGGATGTGTCTGAATCTGCCTCTCTCTTCTTATTGTAGACAAGGTGGAACAATCCAGGCCTGAGTGGAGAGCTGTTCCCGGGTGCCAATGGTTGATATACATTCTACCTTATGAAAGTGTCACAGGAAGTAGGGGAATCCTCCATCATATGTAACCCTTGGAAGCAACTGTTAGGACAAAGTGGTTGCCAAGGCAGTGACCTCATTCAGTTCCAAACAATGTGACATACCTCATTTCCTTGGTGATGGAACTCTCTGAACTTGGTATCCAAGAAGCCAGGCACCCAGAGGCAGTCCCAGTCCCAGGCCCAGTGGGCTCACTTGTTTGGATTTACCAAGGACAGAGTCAGTTTTCTTGGTACCTAATGATGTGAGGATGGCCAAATGCCAGGAGAGCTCTGAAGATGGACCTTTCCTGAGAAAACAGGTAGTGGCTAACCACTTTTTCCTGACATCTTCACAGAGTTGGTCAAGGAAACAAGATCTGAGAGAAGACAGGCCATTTCGGGGAACATAGTATGGCCCACCAGTCAGAAGACACTCCGGATAGTCACAGACCTACTTGGGGGAAGGAGGTGCCTTTGTGGGAGTGGGTGTGGGTTTGTTGTTTTGTCTCATGTTCTGAGAATAGATCGAAAAGGCGGTTTGTTTGGTTTGGAGTAGACAGTTTCTAGTAAGTAATTTGACAAGGCGAGTGTTTCTGTTTATGTGTATCCCACTGTGTCTGTTGTTGTAGACATTAGAAAAGAGAATGCATTAATGGATGTGACCTGTCTAGTATAAATCTTCCCTATAATTCATCCTGCCCAATATATGAATGGACTGCAGCTTGTCTTATCGATGTGCAACACCTGCTATCTTTCTAAGTTTTTGTTTTCTTCCTGAATTCTGGCCACTCTCCAGAATGGGCTCAGGCATTTGTGTCCAAAATATGTACCACCTCCAAGCTCTGTGACATGGCCATGTAAAGGATAGTTGAAGAGAATGGCGAGCATCTCAGAAAACTCAGATATCAGTGTGACCAGGAAAGTCTTAGTGCAGAAACACTGCTTTGTGCTTTTTGCTTACTTATTGTTGTGTTGCACTGAATGTCAGGAAGGTCTTTGCCTCAGGCCACCCCTTTGTGAAGCCTGAAGAAAACAGTTTTCAAATGGAAATGAATGGGCCTCACCTGTGGTTCTTTGCTTAATTGCTTTGGAAAGGGATGTGTCTTTATCAGCCTCTTGGTCCTGTGTGTGGCTGTGACTTAGATTCTCAGCACCTGATGGATCTTAAGAATGATCCCATGTGAGCTTCCAAAACTAAATGGCAAAAAATATCATTCATTGTGGATGAAGAGTCTTGCCTTCCTCTGTTAGATTCCTGCACTCCAACAAATATGAATAGGGATTCTGTGAGTCAAATGAGTTCTTCAAAGCCCTGCAGAGGTGCTTGTGTTTTCGCATGACTCTAAATCACCTAAAGAGTCGATACCTAAAATCAGTAGCCCTCAAATTGGAGAAACATAGAAGTATTAACGGCAGGCTTATTTGTTCACTCCTGGTTCACAGCAACGGTGTCCAGGCTACCCTGACTTTAGGCAAATGAGGGGCAAACGAGCTGATTTTGGACACTGTCTTGGGCTGCACCCCTCATGGAAACCTCCAGCCAGAGTTTAAGATGATTGACTATATGGAATAAGGTGAGGGCCACGTGGGAGTGTTTTGGTTTTAATGTTGGTCATTTGTGTGGCATTGGAGAAAATGACTGGTTCCACGTGGGCTTGAACTCTGCTGTGATTCCCCTTAAACACTGGGTTTTGGAACTGAACTCAAAGAAGCATCGCTATGAATTTTGTTGGGATTTTAAGAGGCCATGCATGAAAGTCGCTCTTGGAAACTGAGACCTAGGCCCCGGGTAGATTTCCACAGAGGCCTGGGAATCTCAGCAAGGATATCACATGATTTTATTCTTAAAGAAATGGCAGCCATAGTTGAGAGTCAAAACACACATGCACCTCACATTGTAGACCTCAATGGGCCTGGCCTAATGTGACCTTTTGTCCATTCTTTGGGAAGCCTTGCCTGTGAGATTTCTCCAGAGATTTCATTGAAATGAGCTTCCTCACCATTTAATCTTTGCTGAATGAATTGAAACCCACAGTGCCTCCAACTTCATGCTTGAAAAATGGCTAGATAAATACCATGAAATTTCTGAAATTCCTATGACCAGGTGGCACTGGAGAAACATTGGATGTCCTATTGCTGATCATGAGTATACCAGACAGTGCCTTGATTTACTGAGTTTCATGAAAATGGTGTAGAACAGAGATGCCAGTAAGTTGGAGCCTGCTGAGTAGTGGGTCTAGAGCAGTGCTGGGGAGGTGTTTGATACAACATCCGTGGTAGGGCCATGTGGATCTACCATTGGATTCCAAATGGCTTGTAAATGACATGGTGCTGCCAGCAGACCCTTATATGTAAAGGCATCTTGTTATATGGAGAGTTTTAAGAGGAAAATTAAGAATCAGGTTGATATGGACAAGGGGGCAATGGGGCAAGCTGTGAGAGATAGAAGCCTAGTTGGTGCATTCTCTTGCAGACCTTGACCCACCACACGTGACAGAACTCCCTCCAGCACTGTGTCCCAGTTTAGCTGCTAGTATTTCGTGAAACAAATACCAAACTCACAGTGCAGCAGCCTAAAAACCACAAAAAGTGGAGGAGGACCAAATGGCTTCACAGTCCACACGGGGAGACGGGGAGACACTTAGTCCCCAGTGGCCTCAGTTTACCTATAAAGAGAGGATTCAGCACTGCTTCATCTTGTTCATTGGAAAATAAGAAACCATGTCCTCCAGGTCA
Source organism: Callospermophilus lateralis (assembly GCF_048772815.1). Classification (NCBI taxonomy): domain Eukaryota; kingdom Metazoa; phylum Chordata; class Mammalia; order Rodentia; family Sciuridae; genus Callospermophilus; species Callospermophilus lateralis. The sequence continues at coordinate 489,623 of NW_027514946.1, read as the reverse complement.
CATAGATGCAGACCCAGCTTTGATGGTCTCACTACAAAGGAAGCCAAATCTCATGAAAACAACATATATTTCAAGTGCGGAAGCTCAGAGGCAGTTTCTCAAAAAGTTTTTAGGCCAGCAGAGTTACATGTTTGTGGAGTGTTTACCATGTCCCTTACTTTTGGAAACTCCTAAACCACCTCCAAGGTTGTGAACTCCTGAGCATTTTCCATTCCAGATATGTATTCACTGATTGTGTAACTCTTCTCCTCTAATTGTGTCTTACTTGGGGTGAAGGTAATGTCAAGGCATTGTTTTGGATGAGAGCGGGAGGATATTTGTGCAGCATATATTTACATACACATTGGATTCATTTTCCAATTTTTCATTCGAAGTACTGAATCCCTGACACTAACCCATACCTAGTAGACTCAGACTATTCATCCTAATATAATGGGGAAAATTAACCCAACACAATAGAAATACAAGCACTTCAGAGGAGACATGTTCTATAGTTGGACTTGACATTTGCATTATATAAGGTAGGAGTTATACATCTCGTCAAATTTTAATTGAAATATTCTCCATGTGTTTTTAAACTTAACAAATATGTGAATACTTGTTTCCAATTTCTGTAGCCTATTCACACATGTATATTTATATGCATATATAGAATCCTACCAGGTATCACACGTACATTTATGTGAGGTGGCTGTCTTTTCAGATACAAATTATGAGAAGTGTTCACTCCTCCTAAATGCTGTTGGAAATGAAAATTCAACCTATAGGAGAACGTCCTAGTAGAACAAAATTATGCATAAACTCATGTTCAGTAAAATAAATATTTTTGCATCTGTGGATGATATATATTTACTGATGAATTTCTATTGGCATTTATATTGGTACTTTTTAATGTCTGTGAATGTTGTGTGTGTGTGTGTGTGTCTGTGTGTGTGTGTGTGTGTGTGTCTGTGTGTGTGTGTGTCTGTGTGTGTGTATAGACATAGATATATATATACTCTCCAAATTTTTCAAAATATGAAAAAATGTGTCTAATATATACTCTCTAAATTCATTCATGTACATGTATGTGGATTTATAATCAACTTTTCACAAGATTATAATCAAAAATATTCATCCACCTGAAATACATATTTGTTTCATAGTACTGAAAACTAACTTCAGTGAATGGTGCATACAAATCCTAATTACTCTACAGTAACTGACCCAGTCTAACATCGATGCAAGAAGACTCCTATGGGACATGATATGTAATTTGTCATTCATTTGTATTCGACACTGGTACATTATTGTTTCTTCAGTTTTTGCACATCATAGGATATACATTGCATCCACAAGTTCACAAATTAATAGGCATTTGTTTCAACTTTAATGACTTCTTGCTTCAGAACACATGTATTGTCAGGGTTTCTTGACTGGTCCTTTCATCAGACTTCTTTCCAAACACATAATTTTGAATTTCCATAATCATTTTGAAGCAAAACTCACACACTCTTCATGATAAACCAAAACACTAATATTTCCAATAGATATATAACTGGTTGGAATGAATGATTGTATATCAATATACGATTTCCTTTAATTTTTCAGATATCAGTTCAATTCATTATTTAAAGTTGAAAAAATTATATTATTTATTCACAGTATGGTCTATTCATGCTTTTTTTCTATGTTCATAGAAACAGGGTACACCTCTTTGTACCCCGATTCTAATATTACATCTTCAATATATTGCTCCCAGAAATGGTGAAAGAAATACTCATGTCACCTCATTATCACAGTAATATTCTGGACAAAAAATGGAAAGGTCACACTTATGATTGTACCAAAGCCTAAATGGAAAGTGAACATGGATTTCTAAAAACATCCATATCCAGGTTGCCTAATGCTGTCAATTGTCAATGCTATTGGTGACTACATATTTGTTTTTTCCTTTTATATATTCAAACTCAACACTGTTGAAAATGTCTAATTCTATCCCTCACTTTATACTTTGCCTGATTTCGTAATGTTTCTATTGATATCTGCTTTTCTACATATTTTCCCCAGTTCAAAATAGTGACTGACTCTTCATATGTGCTGACATTTACATTCACTCTATAACCAAAAGTCTATTGCTAAAGAACTTTTGGTCCAAATCCTGTACTCACTCGTCTTCCTAAACCTACCGACTATCTTCCTAATCCTACTGAATATCCCTTTTTGACCTGATGTTCTCTTCTAAATTCTATCATCCAATGTACAACGTCCTATGCCATTGTAATTCGAATTATCTGAGGCATCTTTGCAGAACATAATTCAAAGCTAAGTATCCCAATCAAGGGCAAAACCCTTCTGGGCTTCAAAGCATACCTAGATTTCTGTTTTCATACTTATATTTCACCTCTATATTCTTGTAAATATTGCAGGTTCCCAATGCCATTATTCATCGCACAGAATCATTCGTCACCAAATCAAACCCGTTTTTAACCCCAAGTATACACTGTTCCCTCAATCATTTTACAGAAGAGCAGGGACAGAGGGGTTCTTACAATACAGGAAAGTTGGGGATCTTCCACCAGATGAGAACCTCAAATGTCCATGCACAAATGATACCTGGAGAAGTTGAAGGCAGGTATGAAGCACCTGAGAGAGCAAAAGTCATCTTCCATGGCAAACAACCTGGTCAGGATGAAGGGATGTGTCTGAATCTGCCTCTCTCTTCTTACTGTAGACAAGGTGGAACAATCCAGGCCTGAGTGGAGAGCTGTTCCAGGGTGCCAATGGTTGATATACATTCTACCTTATGAAAGTGTCACAGGAAGTAGGGGAAACCTCCATCTTATGTAACCCTTGGAAGCAACTGTTAGGACAAAGTGGTTGCCAAGGCAGTGACCTCATTCAGTTCCAAAGAATGTGACATACCTCATTTCCTTGGTGATGGAACTCTCTGAACTTGGTATCCAAGAAGCCAGGCACCCAGAGGCAGTCCCAGTCCCAGGCCCAGTGGGCTCACTTGTTTGGATTTACCAAGGACAGAGTCAGTTTTCTTGGTACCTAATGATGTGAGGATGGCCAAATGCAAGGAGAGCTATGAAGATGGACCTTTCCTGAGAAAACAGGTAGTGGCTAACCACTTTTTCCTGACATCTTCACAGAGTTGGTCAAGGAAACATGATCTGAGAGAAGACAGGCCATGTCGAGGGAACATAGTATGGCCCACCAGTCAGAGGATACTTCGGATAGTCAAAGACATACTTGGGGGCAGGAGGTGCCTTTGTGGGAGTGGGTGTGGGTTTGTTGTTTTGTCTCATGTTCTGAGAATAGATAGGAAAGGCGTTTTGTTTGGTTTGGAGTGGACAGTTTCTAGTAAGTCATTTGACACGGCGAGTGTTTCTGTTTCTGTGTATCCCACTGTGTCCGTTGTTGTAGACATTAGAAAAGAGAATGCATTAATGGATGTGTCCTGTCTAGTATAAATCTTCCCTATAATTCATCCTGCCCAATGTATGAATGGACTGCAGCTTGTCTTATCGATGTGCAACACCTGTTATCTTTCTAAGTTGTTGTTTTCTTCCTGAATTCTGGCCACTTCCAGAATAGGCTCATGGATTTGTGTCCAAAATATGTACCACCTCCAAGCTTTGTGACATGGCCATGTACTGGATAGTTGAAGAGAATGGCGAGCATGTCAGAAAACTCAGATATCAGTGTGACCAGGAAAGTCTCAGTGCAGAAACACTGCTTTGGGCTTTTTGCTTACTTATTGCTGTGTTGCACTGAATGTCAGGAAGGTCTTTGCCTCAGGCCACCCGTTTGTGAAGCCTGAAGAAAACAGTTTTCAAATGGAAATGAATGGGCCTCACCTGTGGCTCTTAGCTTAATTGCGTTGGAAAGGGATGTGTCTTTATCAGCCTCTTGGACCTGTGTGTGGCTGTGACTTAGATTCTCAGCACCTGATGGATCTTAAGAATGATCCCATGTGAGCTTCCAAACCACAATGGCAAAAAATATCATTCATTTTGGATGAAGTCTCTTGCCTTCCTCTGTTAGGTTGCTGCACTCCATCAAATGAGAATAGGGATTATTTAGGTCAAATGAGTTCTCCAAAGCCCTGCAGAGGTGCTTGTGTTTTCGCTTGACTCTAAATCACCTAAAGAATTGATACCTAAAATCAGTAGACCTCAAATTGGAGAAACATAGAAGTATTAACGGCAGGTTTATTTGTTCACTCCTGGTTCACAGAAACGGTGTCCAGCCTACCCTGACTTTAGGCAAATGAGGGGCAAACGAGCTGATTTTGGAGACTGTCTTGGGCTGCGCCCCTCATGGAAACCTCCAGCCAGATGTTAAGATGATTGACTATATGGAATAAGATGAGGGCTATGTGGGAGTGTTTTTGTTTTAATGTTGCTCATTTGTGTGGCATTGGAATAAATGACTGTGTCCACGTGGGCTTGAACTCTGGTGTGATTCCCCTTAGAGACTGGGTTTTGGAACTGAACTCAGAGAAGCATTGCCATGAATTTTGTTGGGATTTTAAGAGGCCATGCATGAAAGTCGCTCTTGGAAACTGAGACCTAGGCCCCGGGTGGATTTCCACAGAGGCCTGGGAATCTCAGCAAGGATATCACATGATTTTATCCTTAAAGAAATGGCAGCCATAATTGAGAGTCAAAACACACATGGACCTCACATTATAGACCTCAATGGGCCTCGCCTAATGTGACCTTCTGTCCACTCTTTGGGAAGCCTTGCCTGTGAGAGTTCTCCAGAGATTTTATTGAAATGAGCTTCCTCACCATTTAATCTTTGCTGAATGAATTGAAACCCACAGTGCCTCCAACTTCATGCTTGAAAAATGGCTAGATAAATACCATGAAATTTTTGAAATACCTATGACCAGGTGGTACTGGAGAAACATTGGATGTCCTTTTGCTGATCATGATTATACCAGACAGTGCCTTGATTTACTGAGTTTCATGAAAATGGTGTAGAACAGAGATGCCAGTAGTTTGTAGCCTGCTGAGTAGTGGGTCTAGAGCAGTGGTAGGAGGTGTTTGATAAAACATTCGTGGAAGGGCCTTGTGGATCTACCATTGGATTCCAAATGGCTTGTAACTGACATGGTGCAGCCAGCTGACCCTTATATGTAAAGGCATCTTGTTATATGGAGAGTTTTCAGAGGAAAATTAAGAATCAGGTTGATATGGAAAAGGGGGCAATGGGGAAAGCTGTGAGAGATAGAAGCCTAGTTGGTGCATTCTCTTGCAGACCCTGACCCACCACACGTGACAGAACTCCCTCCAGCTCTGTGTCCCAGTTTAGCTCCTACTATTTCGTGAAACAACTACCAAACTCACAGTGCAGCAGCAAAAACTCCACAAAAAATGGAGGAGGACCAAATGGCTTCACAGTCCACACGGGGAGACACTTAGACCCCAGTGGCCTCAGTTTACTTACAAAGAGAGGATTCAGCACTGCTTCATCTTGTTCATTGGAAAATAAGAAACCATGTCCTCCAGGTCACATAGATGCAGACCCAGCTTTGATGGTCTCACTACAAAGGAAGCCAAATCTCCTGAAAACAACATATATTTCAAGTGCGGAAGCTCAGAGGCAGTTTCTCAAAAAGTTTTTAGGCCAGCAGAGCTCCATGTTTGTGGAGTGTTTACCCTGTCCTTTGCTTTTTGAAACTCCTCTACCGCCTCCAGAATATGAACTCCTTAGCATTTTCCATTCCAGATATGTATTCACTGATTTTGTAACTCTTCTCCTCTAGTTGTGTCTTACTTGTGGTGAAGGTAATGTCAAGGCATTGTTCTGGATGAGAGCGGGAGGATATTTGTGCAGCGTATATTTACATACACATTGGATTCTTTTTCCAATTTTTCATTCGAAGTACTGAATCCCTGACAATAACCCATACCTAGTAGACTCAGACTATTAATCCTAATATAATCGTGAAAATTAACCCAACACAATAGAAATACAAGCACTTCAGAGGAGACATGTTGTATAGTTGGACTTGACATTTGCCTTATATAAGGTTTTAGTTATAAATTTAGTCAAATTTTAATTGTAATATTGTCCATGTGTTTTTAAACTTAACAAATATGTGAATTCTTGTTTCCCTTTTCTGTAGCCTATTCACACATGTATATTTATATGCATATATAGAATCCTACCAGGTATCACACGTGCATTTTTGTGAGGTGGCTGTCTTGGCAGATACAAATTGTGAGAAGAGTTCACTCCTCCTAAATGCTTTTGGAAATGAAAATTCAACCTATAGGAGAGCGTCCTATTAGAAAAACATTATATATAATCTCATGTTTAGTAAAATAAATATTTTTTGCATTTGTGGATGATATATATTTACTGATGAATTTCGATTGGCATTTATATTGGTACTTTTTAATGTCTGTGAGTGTTGTGTGTGTGTGTGTGTGTGTGTGTGTGTGTATATATATATATATAGATATAGATATAGATATATAGATATAAATATAGATATACTCTCCAAATTTTTCAAAGTATGAAATATATGTGTCTTATTTTGCACTTCCTAAACTTTTCATATTCATGAATGTGGATTTATAATTATCTTTTCACAAGATTATTCTCAGAAACATTCATATACCCTACGAGACTCTTACCACTAATACTAATATAATGGAGAAAAAGAACCCAAACAGAATAGATACAAGCATTTCAGAAGAGACATGGTGTATAGTTGGACTTGCCTTTTGCATAATATAAGGTAGGAGTTATAAATCTATTCAATTTATTGAAATAATTTTCCATGTGTTATTTTTTTTGACACAACACAAAATTTAATCTTTGAAAAATAAATAAAATTGACACTTCCTTAACCAAGCTAATGAAGAAAAAAAACCTCAAATTACTAAAATTAAGGATCATAAAGGAACTTTTACAGAGTACACAACTAAAATACAGAGAATAATTGAAAACTAATTTGAAAATTTATAGTCTAATAAATTAAAATACCATGATGACATCAATAAAATTTTAGAGATATACCCAAACTTAATTAGTAGGACGTGAACAATTTAAACAAATCAATTTCAAGCAATGAAATAGAAGTTGCTGTCAACAGCCTACCAATCAATCAAAGCCCAGGAACAGACAGATTCTCAGCCATGTTCTACAAGACCTTCAAAGAAGCATTCATCACAATACTTTTCAAATTATTCCATAAAATAGAAAAGGATGGAACTCCTCCTAATTCATTCCATGAGGCTATTATCACTCACATACCAAAATCAGACAAAGACACATCAAGGAAAGAAATCTTCAGAGCAATATTCCTGACAAAGATATATAGAAAAATTCTCAATAAAATTCTTTTTTTTAAGCCAAAGTTAATCAAAAGGGATAAAGAGGGACACTACACACTATTCCATGTGTTTTTAAAGTTAAGAAATATATGAATTCCTGTCTCCCTTTCTCTGTAGCCTATTAAGCACATGTATTTTTATATGCACAAATAGAATCCTACCTGGTTTCACACGTACATTATTGTAAGGTGGCTGACTTGGCAGATACTATTTGTGAGAAGAGATCACTCCTCCTAAACGCTGTTGGTACAGAAAATTCAACCCATGGGTGAGCTTCCTAGATGAACAACATTATACATACATCCATGTTCAGTAAAATGAATATTTTGGGATATGCGGATGAGTTATTTTTCATGATGAATTTCGATTGACATATATATTGCGACATTATAATGTGTGTGTGTTTGTCTCTCTCTCTCTCTCTCTCTCTCTCTCTCTCTCTCTCTCTCTATATATATATATATATATATATATATATATATATATAGTCTCCAGATTTTCCAAAATATGAAATATATGTCTTCTTATACACCACCTGAATTCATTCATATTCATATATGTGGATTTATAATCAACTTTTAACAAGTTTATTCTCAGAAATATACATCCACTGGAATACATATTTGTTTCCTAGTACTGAAAACTAAATTCAGGGAAGGGTTCTTACAAATCCTAATATTTCTAGACTAACTGACCAAGTTTAACATCAATGCAAATACATTCCTATTGGATATGATGTGTTTTTTAAAGTTCATTTTTATTCAAACTTGGTGCGTTATTATTTATTCAGTTTATGGACATCATAAAATATATCCTTTCATTCACAAGTTCACAAATTTATAAATATTTGGTTTACATTCAATCACTTCCTCCTTCGGAACACATATATTCCTCTATGTTTCTTGACTGGTCTTTTCACTAGACTTCTTTCTAAACACATTATTTTCGATTCCATTATCATTTTTGAAGCAAAACTCACACACTATTCATGATAAACGGTAACCCTAATAATACCATTAGATATATAACTTGTTGGAATGAATGTACATATATCAATATATGATTTCGTCTATATTTTCAGATATTAAAACAATCCATTATGTAAATTTGGAACCAGTCACATAATTTTTTCACAGTATGGTCTATTAATGCATCATCTCTATATTCATCAACACAGGGTAAACCTCTTAGTATCCCCAGTACTAATTTATATGTTTTCAAAATATTGCTCCCAGAAAAGGTGGAAGAAATACTCATGTCACCTGATCTACATATACATATTATCACAGTAATATTCTGGACACAAAATGCAAAGGTCACCATTATGATTGCAATAAAGCCTCAATGGAATGTGAACATGGATTACTAAAAACATCCATGTCCAGTTTGCCTAATGCTCTCAAATGTCAATCCAATTGGTGACTACATTTTTGTTTCTTTTTAAGATTATGTATTCAACCTCAACCCTGTTGAAAATGTCAAATCTTATCACTCACGTTATACTTTGCCTGATTTCCTAATGTCTCTATTGATGTCTGCCTTCCTACATATTTTTCCCAGTTCATCATTGTGCCCAACTTTTCACATATGGTGCCATTTATATTCACTCTCTAACCGAAACCTATTGCTAAAGAACTTTTGGTCTAAATCCTAGACTCACTCTTCCTCCTAAACCTACTGACTATCTTTCTAATCCTACACACTATCCCTTTTTCACTGGATGTTCTCTTCTACATTCAATCATCTGAGGTACAGGGTCTTATGCCATTGTATATCGATTTGCATCGACCTCGGTGCAAAACATTAATCAAGCTAAGGATCCCAATCAAGAGCCCAAATCCTTCTGGGCTTCAAATATTACCTAGATTTCTGTTTTCATACTTATATTTTACCTCTATATTCTTATAAATATTGCTGGTTCCCAATACCATTATTCATCCAGCAGAATGATTCCTAAGCCAAATGGAACATGCTATTAACCCTAACCATACAATGTTCCCTCAATCTCACTTTACAGAAGAGCAGGGATAAAGTTGATATTACAATACAGGAAGTTAGGAGATCTTCCACCTGCTGAGTACCTCAAAATCCATGCAGAAATAATCCCTGGAGAAGATGTAGGCAGCTATGAAAGACCTGAGAGAACAAAAGTCATATTCCATGGCAAACAACATGGTCAGGATTAAAGGATGTGTCTGAGTCAGCCTCTCTATTCTTAATGCAGGGAAGATGGACCAAAGCAGGCCTGTGTGGAGAGCTGTTCCCAGGTGACTATGGTTTCTATACCATTCTAACATGTGAAAGTATCACAGGAAGTAGGGCAGCCTCCATGTCAGGAGACACTAGGATGCAACTGTTAGGACAAAGTAGTGGCCAAGACAGGGACCTCATTTATTTCCTGAAGGTAGTGACCTCACCTCATTTCCTTGGCGATGGAACTCTCTGAATTTTGTGATCCAGGAAGCCATGCACCAGAGCCAGTCCAAGTCCCAGTCGCAGTGGGCTCACTTGTTTGGATTTACTAAGGACAGAGTCAGTCTTTCTTGGTACCTACTGATGTAAGGGTTGCCAAATACTAAGAAAGCTCTGAAGAGGGGTCTTTCCTGAGAGGACAGGAATTGGCTCACCACTGCCTCCTGACAACTTCACAGAGTTGACCAAGGAGACCAGATCTGAGACAGAAAGGCCATTTGTGGGGAACATCGTATGGCCTACCAGTCAGAGGACACTCCAGATAGTGACAGACCTACTTGGGGGAAGGAGTTGCATTTGTGGGTGTTGGTTTGTGTTTGTGGTTTTTTTCCATGTTCTGAGAATAGGTAAAAAAGGAGGTTTGTTTGGATTGGAGTGGACTGTTTCCAGTAAGTCATTTGACAAGGAGACTGTTTCTATGTCCGTGTATCCCACTGTGTTTTTCTTTGTGGATATTAGAAAAAAATAGCTCATGGGGTGTGTCCTGTCTAGTAGAAAGCTTCCCAGCATGCATCCTTTCCAATTAATGAATGGACTGAGGCTTGCCTTATCCATGGGCAACACCTGCTATCTACCTAATTTTCCATTTTTTCATGAATTCTGGCCACTCTCAAGATTAGTATCATGTATTTTTGTACAAGATATGTACCACCTCCAAGCTCTGTGACATGGCCATGTACTGGATAGCTGAAGGGAATGGCGAGCAACTCAGAAAACTCACATATTAGAGTAACAAGGAAAGTCTCCGTGGAGAAACCCTGCTTGGGGCCTTTTGATTACCTATTGTTCTGTTGCTCTGAATGTCAGAAAGGTCTTTGCCTCAGGCCACCCCTTTGTGAAGCCTGAAGAAAACAGTTTTCAAATGGAAATGAATGGGCATCACCTGTGGCTCTTTGCTTCATTGCTTTGGAAATGGATGTATCTGAATCAGCCTCTTGGCCCTGTGTGAGCCTGTGGTTTAGATTTTCAGCACCTGATGAATCTAAAGAAAGATCCCATGTGGGCATCCAAAACCTAAATGGAAAAAAGATCAGTCATTGTGGATGAAGCCTCTCGCCTTCCTCTGTAAGATTCCTGACCTCCATCAAGGTAGAATAGGGATCATTTGTGTCAAATAAGTTCTTCAAAGGGCTGCAGAGGGGAGACAATAGGTGCTTGGGTTTTCTTATAACTCCAATTCACACTAAAAATCTATACCCCACAGTCAGTAGGCCTCAAATTTGAGAAGTGGAGTAGTATTAACGGCAGGCCTATTTGATCACTTCTGGTTCACACTAAGGTTGTCCAGGCCACCCTGACTTTAGGCAAATGAGGGACAAGGGAGATTATTTTTGACACTGTCTTGGGCTGTGCCCCTCATGGAAACCTCCAGCTAGAGGTTATGATTAGTGTCTATATAAAAAGATGAAGAGGGCCATGTGAGAGTGTTTTGGTTTTAATTGTCATCATTTGTGTGGCAATTTGAAGAGATGCCTGGGTCCACCTGGGCTTGAACTCTGTTGTGATTCCCCTTAGAGACTGAGTTGTGTAACTGACCTCAGAGAAGTATTGCCATGAATTGTGTTGGGATTTCAGGAGGCCACACATGAGATTCACCATTGGAATCTGAGATCTTGGTCCAGGGTGACTTTACACAGAGCACTGGGAATCTAAGCCAGGATATCACAAGATTTTATTCTGAAAGATTCCAGCCATAGTTAAAACACCAACAGGGAATCTTTAGATCACTTATAAGCAAATTAAAAAACAAAAATTTTTAACAAGAGTAAAAATACTTAGTTAATGTAATGCTACCCTGAATTTTTTGGGTGAGTTTTACTTTATATTCCCTGTTTGAGATCCTAGTAAACTTGAGAGAAAAAAAAAAAAGAAAAAAACAAAACTTTTGAACATAACTTTAAATGAAATAAAATCTGACCTACTGCTTTCGTAGTCATTCTCACATGTAGTAAGATGGGACACAGAGCCTTATCTCAGGTAAGACAGGGCTCTTTATAAATCTTAAGTGTTTTAGTTCTAAAGCTGATCTTCGTTTTTTAATATCCTTTTACAAAGTTTACATAAATTGTTTGAGGTCACATGAACATTAGCTAACACCATATAATATCACTTTTGAAACATGAATGAAAGAATGGCTGAATGTTTTTAACATTCAAATAGATTAGGCTCTCATTAATTTAAAAATACATTTAAATTGTTGCACAATGTAAAGTGTAACATAAAACTTTACATATCTTATTGATAACAGGTAAATAAATCCCCAATATATATTTTATTTACCATACAACTTCAGAACACCAGCTTGATATAATGCTCTTTTAATGTTTCTACCTTATCGAGTTGTATAACTGGAAGATATGAGCACATTAATAGCATCACAGTTACATTGATGTTTCTACATTAACCAAGTTTATCTTTTAAAGAAATGGCAGTACAGTGCTCTAAAATAACAGTTCTGTTTTAAACAGTTGTTTAATTTTTATGGTTGCTTGCTCTGGAAAAAATAAGATTTAATAAACACAATGTTATGAGTAATCTTATGTTTTAAGAAATTTTTGTCTCTTTAACACATGACTAATTTTTACAATCTTACACAGACTTTAGTAGAAAGTCTGTATAAGATTGTAAACATTTTATACAGATTTTGTACTAAAAATTGATAGACCTTAGTATATCAATCAGATATCAAACAAAAACACTCATGAATGAGTAAATCCAAATCAAATTTACTTTACTTTTTAATCAAAATATTAGACAAATGTATTGAACAGTGTAAACCATTTTTTGGTTGAAGGAAAAGTCCTAGAACAAAGTCATATAGACCTTTGGTAGACAATAATATTTTATTAGATTTTTGAACACCTAGAAAAACTTATAGGCATAAATTTGAAGACATTTATATTTATCTGTTTATCCAATCTAAATTGAAACATTTAAACCACGTGAATTAAAGATCTGTGGTCCACTTTTTAAAATTTGTTTTTATGAGCGCTTTTTTATATGAGTGCTCCTTATATATGTTAATTTGTGTATCATTTGAATGATATACGGACATATGTGTGTATATATATATATATATATATATATATATATATATATATATATATATATATATAGAGAGAGAGAGAGAGAGAGAGAGAGAGACATAAAACACATAACAAAAGTGTGCACACCTAATAATAGTGAAGGCCTTGTAGCTTTTCACAGGTGAAATCACCATTGCAATGTTTTTAAAACTCCACAGTTGGTCAAAGATAAAACTGATCAGAAAAACATTAACCTAGGTCTGTAGGATCAAAATCATAAACTCAAAAAAAAAAAAGAATCTAAGAAAAAATTATGAGTCCTAGAAAAAATGACTGGCGGGTAATTAGTAAATACCATACAATTTACCATTTTTTTCCCTTAGGCCTCAGATCAGTCTCCTACTGAGCTTACAGGAGACTTTCATTTGCATTTCAACAGAAGTCCTGGCTGAGGTCTGGAAGGAGCAGGAAAAAACTGCTATTCTGAGCAGACACCTCAGGCCTAAGGCATTTTAACCATAATTTTCTGGTTAGGATGTTGAAAATTATGCTACAAGTTTAAGATACAATTCACAAAATTTTATATCTTTACATCTTGTTTTGTCAACAGATATCATACTATGATTTACTATCCTTGTCCAAATTAATGCACTGGTAAACACAGTGACATTTTCCCAGGCTACCCAATTCAGAATTGGAGAAAAAAAGACTGCATGATTGGGAAGTTACTTGCCAACTTGGAAGTAGAGTTCTTTAGTTTTCCATCCTAAGTATTTAAGTTCTCTGGCATGAATTATCTGACATCAAAAACTAAACAATTACCTAAACCCGACTTTTAACTGCAATATTGTGCAATGCTTCAAAAAACGCATTCAGATACCAGATTTTTACAATAAAACATCATCATTTAGACACACATTCAGCTAAGATCATTCTCAAGAAACAATTTATAATATAAACACATTATTGCACATGTCTTAAAGTGCCAAAAACAAAGGCACAAGACAGACAGAAAGGAACTCCAGAATATGGCTGACAGACAGAAGCCTTTAAAACAGAGCAGATAAGAGAAAAATCTCCTGCACCAGTGGCATCACAGATGTCCCCACAAGGGGACCAGATGTTTTCACAGAGAAGCTACCTGAAATGTAAAATCAAGGGTCTCCATGGTGACTTTACTGCATTTAGTGTCCCCTTTTTATTTTTCTCTTTTAAAAGAAGACAGAGGTGTCATAATTCTTACAGTGCAGGGAAGGAAGGAGGGAATTCCCTGAAGCAACAGGGCTTTGGCAGTTGCTGGGGTCCCTGAGTCCCTCCTTTTACTTACAGGATTAGCTCTTCTGTTTCGGGTCCACTCCAAGCATGCTCCATCTCCTAACATTTCAGTCGTCAGCTCTCAAAAAGTTCTGGGACGGGGCCGGGTATCAAAATTTGTAACTTAAAGTTCGGTTTCTGACCCTGAAGCAAATTAATGCTAATTTAATAATGAGGACAGGGTTTTGAGAAAAAGAAAATGGAGGTTTATTGCTTTGCTAACAAAGGAAAAACAAGGGGACTCTGCCAAAAGGTTGTGACTCTCATGATCTGGAGGGACAAGGGATTTTAAAGAGTTTCACTTGTTAACCTGGGGTATACTCAGTTCTTCGTTCCCCAGCAGTCATTGCCCTGTGCAGTGGGTGTGCTCCAGGCAGCCAGCTAGGGGCTTCTTTCTTCCTGCTTAACAAAGGTGGGTAAAGTTCATCACAGTTCCTTAAAACACAGTCGAAAGGGTGTCAGGCTTACTTGCTTTGTTACCCTTTTTCACGTCCAATATCCTTAAAATTTTACCACAGAAATCAAACAAAAAAACGCACAAAAAAACCAACAAAAAACATATAGACCACAGAACAAAACACAGAAAAACAGAATCCTGGTGCCGAAACAGAAAAACAGAGGAGCAATGCAACATCTTGCTAAAGCTCCAGGGTAGGAGCGTGTGTGTGCCCATCGGCACCTCTCTACCCTTCCAGAGGAATTTCCTACAGAACAGAACAGAGGACAGCATGATTCTCATTACTGTCCTGGACAGGAGTGTATGTGAGCCTCCCCAGGCCACCTCTCTGTCATCAGAAGAGATCTCCCTTAACCAGATATCAGATGTTATAAAGGCGCCACTTACCTATGGAGGCCTCCTCCACCAGGGGCTTGATAATAGTTTTAGTGTGGTGGTTCACTGCAGTGCTCCCCAGACTGACGGCTCACTCCAAGGCCTTGGAACATCTCAAATTGTGCACCCCCTAGAGTGGTTCTCCAGCCCAGTGCCCTGGAGGGAAGGCCAGCTTCAGAATTTTCAGCAGTCTGGTTTTGTGATCTGCTCGGGCAGGGTCATCTCACTGGGGAACTCCAAAATTTTGGACTAGGATGCAAGAAAAGACCACTGACTCCAATTAAAATCAAATTAAGGCAAGCTTATTATTTCAACAGGCTGGGCTGCCTCTCCTTCCCAAAATGGCGGGAACAAGACAGCAACCCCACCTTTCCTACAGCCCAGCTATATAGCCCAGAAAGTTACACAAACGGGTGGTTACAGATAACAAAACTTTGAAAGCATCACACTAATGGTAGTTTACATTTTTTTTTGCTGGCCCCAATATCAGAAATAATGAGGACCATTAGGGCCTCAGAGAGGGTTGTTGTCTGGCCAGGGAAGGCCAATATTTATGAGGTGTCACTAAAGTTTCAGAAAGTACTGTTATCTGGTCAGAGAGCCAGGTGTGGATGAGTTCAAGGCACGGGCAGGCGTTCCAAGCAGGTTCAGAATTTGCAGTAATTTAGAGTAAAGCCAAAATTATCTTTTCACGGCTTTGTGGCAAGATGGTTCCCAATTTTAATAAAAAAATCAGGTTGGGTCTATCAAGCCTCTCCCTTACTTTTGGAAACTCCTCTGCAAACTCCAATGTTGTGAACTCCCGAGCATTTTAATTCCAGATATGTATTCACAGAATTTCTAACTCTTCTATTCCAATTGTGTCTTTCTTGGGGCGAAGGTAATATCAAGTCATTGTTCTGGATGAGAGTGGAAATATTTTTGTGTAGCACATATTTGCATACACATTTAGGAGATCACTCCTCCTAAACAATGTTGGAACAGAAAATTCAAACTATGGGGGAGCTTCTTAGTTGAACAACATTATTCATGAATCCAAGTTCATTAAACAAATAGTTTTGGATCAGTGGACGATATATATTTCAAGATGAATTTCAATTGGCATATACTATTCTACATTTTAATTTCTGTGTGTGTTTTTTGTTTATAATGTTTTGCGATTTATATGGATTTAAAATCAAGTTTCCACAAGATTATTCTCAGAATATTCATCCACCTGAAATACATATTTGTTTCCTAGTACTGAAAACTAACTTCAGTAAATGGTGCATAAAAATCCTAATATTTCTACAGTAACTGACCCAGATTAATATCAATGCAAGTAGATTCCTAGGGGACATGATGTGTATTTTGATGTTCATTTTTATTCAACACTGCTACATTACTATTTCTGCAGCTTATGCACATCATACTGTATATATTTCATTCAAAAGTTCGCAAATTTATATGCATGTGTTTCACATTCAATCACTTCCTGCTTCAGAACACATGAATTCCTCCAGGTTTCTTGACTATTCTTTTCATGATACCTCTTTCCAAACACATTATTTTTGATTTCCATAATCACGTTTGAAGCAAAACTCACACACTTTTCAGGATAAAATATAACCCTAATATTACCATTATATGTATAAGTGGTTGGAATGAATGATTGCATATCAATATGAGATTTCTTTTATATTTTCAGATATCAATTCAATCCATTATTTAAAGTGGAACCAGTTATATTATTTATACACAGTATGGTCTATTCATGCATAATCTGCATATTCATAGACACAGGGTACACCTATTTGTACCCCAAATACTAAATTATACGTCTACAAAACATTGCTCCAGAAACGGTGGAAGAAATATTCATGTCACCTGATCTACACATACATTTTATCACAATAATATTCTGGACACAAAATGCAATGGTCACACTTATGATTTTAAAAAAGCCTAAATGGAAAGTGAACATGGATTACAAAAAAACATCCAAGTCCTGGTTACCTAATGCTCTCGAATTCAATCCTATTTGTGACAACATATTTGTTTCTTCCTAAGATTATATATTCAAACTCAACCCTGTTGAAAATGTCTAAACCAATTACACACTTTATACTTTTGCTGATTTCCTAATGTCTCTATTTATGTCTGCTTTCCTACATATTTTCCCCTGTTCATCATTGTGACTGACTCTTCACATGTGCTGACATTTACATTCACTCTCTACCCGAAACCCTATTTGTAAAGAACTTTTGGTCCAAATCCTATACTCACTCTTCTTTATAAACCTGCTGACTACCTTGGTAATCCTACGGACTATTCCTTTATGACTAGATGTTCTGTTTGTCATTCAATCATCCAAGGTACAAGATCCAATTTCATTGTATATTGACTTATCTGAGACATCTGTGCAGAATATAATTCAAAGCTAAGTATCCCACTCAAGGGCCCAAAGCCCTACTTGGCTTCAAATCTTCCCTAGATTTCTGTTATATTTTACCTATATATTCTTGTAAATATCACAGGTTTCCAATACCATTATTCATCCAGCAGAATGATTGCTAACCAAAATTGAACATATTATTAACCCTAACCATACACTGTTCCCTCAATCTAACTTTAGAGCAGTGCAGGGACAGAGTTGGTCTTACAAAAGAGGAATGTTGGGGATCTTCCACCTGCTGAGAATATCAAAGATCCATGCAGAAATGATCCCCAAAGAAGATGTAGACTGCTATGAAGGACCTGAGAGAGCAAAAGTTAGCTTCCATGGCAAACAACCTGGTCACTATGAAGGGATGTGTCTGAATAAGCCTCTCTCTTTTTAATATAGAGCAAATGGACCAAACCAGGCCTGTGTGGAGATCTTTTCCCCGGTACCAATGGTTGATATACCATTCTAACTTGTGAAAGTGTCACAGGAAGTAGGGGCAGCCTCCATCTCATGGGACCCTTGGAAGCAACTGTTAGGACAAAGTGGTTGCCAAGGCTGTGAGCTCATTCACTTCATGAAGGAAGTGACCTACCTCACTTTCTTGGTGATGGAACTCTCTGAACTTGGGATCCCTGAAAACAGGCAGCCAGAGTCAGGCCCAATAACAGTCACAGAAGTCTCACTTTTTGGATTTACCAAGGAGAGAGTCAATCTTTCTTGGTATCTACAGTTGTGAGGATGGCCAAATGCCAGGAAAGATCTGAATTGGGATCTTTCCTGAGAAAGCAGGTATTGGCTCACCGCTGGCTCCTGACAACTTCACAGAGTGGGCCAAGGAGTCCAGATTTGAGAATAGAGAAGCCATTTCGGGGGAACATAGTATGGCCCACAAGGCAGAGGACACTCTTGATAGTCACAGACCCTCTTGGGGGAAAAAGGTGCCTTTGTGGGAATGAGTGTGTGTATGTGGTTTTGTCTCATGCTCTGAGAATAGGTAGGAAAGGCGGTTTCTTTGGTTTAGAATGGACTGTTTCTAGTAAGTCATTTGACAAAGCAAGTGTTTCTATGTCTGTGTATCCAACTGTGTCCATGGTTGTAGACATTACAAAAGAAAATGCATCAATGGATGTGTCCTGTCTAGGAGAAAGCTTCCCCACATTCATCCTGCCCAATTTATGAAAGGACGGAGGCTTGCCTTATTGATGGGCAAGACCTGCTGTCTTCCTAAGTTTCTGTTTTCTTCTTGAATTCTGGCCACTCTCCAGAATAGACTCATGGTTTTGTGACCAAGATATGTAGCACCTCAAAGCTCTGTGACATGGCCGTGTACTGGATAGCTGAAGGGAATGGCGAGAATCTCAGGAAACTCAGATATCTGTGTGATCATGAAAGTCTCAGTGGAGAATCCCTGCTTTGGGCCTTTGCTTACCTATTGTTCTGTAGCACTGAATGTCAGGAAGGTCTTTGCCTAAGGCACCACTTTGTGAAACCTGAATAAAACAGTTTTCTAATGGAAATGAATGAGCATCACCTGTCTCTCTTTGAGTAATTGCTTTTGAAAGGGATGTGTCTGAGCCAGTCTGTTGGCTGTGTGTGAGGCTGTGGCTTGCATTCTCAGCACCTGATGGATCTAAAGAAAGATGCCATGTGTGCATCCAAAACCAAAATGGCCAAAAGAGCAGTCAT
This sequence comes from Callospermophilus lateralis, assembly GCF_048772815.1. Classification (NCBI taxonomy): domain Eukaryota; kingdom Metazoa; phylum Chordata; class Mammalia; order Rodentia; family Sciuridae; genus Callospermophilus; species Callospermophilus lateralis. The sequence goes on along the minus strand of NW_027514946.1, from coordinate 470,528 downwards.
TGTGGATAAAATCTCTTGCCTTCCTCTGTAAGGTTCCTGATCTCTATCAAGTGAGAATAGGAATCCTTTGGGTCAAATGACTTCTTCAAAGCCCTGCGGAGGCTAGCCAATAGGTGCTTGGGTTTTCTCATGACCCCAATGCACATAAAGAATCTAAACCCCACAGTCAGTAGGCCTCAAATTGGAGAAGCTGAGCAGTATTAATGGTAGGCCTTTTTGATCACTTCTGGTTCACAGAAGGGGTGTCCAGGCCACTCTGACTTTATGGAAATGATGAGCAAGAGTGCGTATTTTGGACACTGTCTTGTCCTGCGCTCCTCATAGAAACCTCCAGCTAGAGGTTATGATGAGTGTCTATATGGAAGAAGATGAGAGCCATGTGGGACTATTTTGGTTTTAATTGTGGTCATTTGTGTGGCAGTTGGAAGAGATGACTGGGTCCACCTGGGTTTGAACTCTGGTGTGAATCCCCTTAGAGACTGAGTTCTGGAAGTGACCTCAGAGAAGTATTGCCATTAATCGAGTTGGGATTTTAGGAAGCCATGCATGAGAGTCGCCCTTATAAACTTAGATCAAGGTCCAGGGTGGCTTTCCACAGAGCACTGGGAATCTCAGCCAAATTATCCCATGATTTTATTCTTAAAGACTTGGCAGCCATACTTGAGAGTCAAAACACACATGGAACTCACATTGTAGACCTCAATAGGCCTGGCTTCATGTAACCTTTTGGCCACTCTATGGGAAGCGTTGCCTATGAAAGTTCTCCAGAGTTTCACTGAAATGAGCTTCCTCAACATTTAATGGTTCTTGAAAGCCACAGTGCCTCCCAACTACATCCTTGAAAAATGGCTAGATAAATACTTTGAAATTTTTGAAATTCCCATGACCAGGTGGCACTGGAGTATCTTTGGATGTCCTGCTGCTGATCATGAGTGTACCAGAGAGTGCCTTGATTGACTGGAATTTATAAAAATAATGTAGAACAGAGATGGTAGTAAGTTGGAGCCTGCTGAGTAGTGGGCCTAGAGCAGTGGTAGCCACGTGTGTGATAAAACATCTGTGGTGGGTCCATGTGATTAGCCCATTTGCTTCCAAATGGCTTGTGACTGACATGGTGCAGCCAGCAGACCCTTATTTGTAAAGGCATCTTTTTATTTGGAGAGCTTTCAAGGTAATGATCAGAATCAGGTTGATATGGTCAAGGGTGCAAGCTATGTGAGAAAGAAGCCTGGTTGTTTCATTCTCCTGCAGACCCTAACCCACCACACGTGACAGAACTCCCTCTAGCACTGTGTCCCAGTTGAACTTGTTGTTCAAAAAGCCCAGTGCAGCAGCAAGAACCAAAAGCCCCAGTGCAGCAGCAAGAACCACCACAAAAATTTGAGGAGGACCAAATGGCTTCACAGTCCACACGGGATGAAACTTAGCCTCCAGTGGCCACACTTTACCTACAAAGAGAGAATTCAGCACTGCTGCCTCAGGTTCATTTGAAAATAAGAATCCATGTTCTCCAGGTCATATAGATGCAGACCCAGCTTTGATGGTCTCACTACAAAAGAAGCTAAAACTCCTTAATACAACATATATTTCAAGTGCCCAGCTTCAGAGGCAGTTTCTCAAGAAGTCTTTAGGCCAGCAGAGCTCAATGTTTGTGGAGTGTTTACCATGTCCCTTACTTTTGGAAACTGCTCTACCACCTCCAAGGTTGTGAACTCCTGAGTATATTCCATTCCAGATTTGCATTCACAGATTTTCTAACTCTTCTCCTCTAATTGTGTCTTACCTGGGGTGAAGGTAATGTCAAGGCATTGTTGTGGATGAGAGTGGGAAGATTTTTGTGTAGCACATATTTGCATACACATTGGATTCATTTTCCAATTTCCCATTAAAAATACTGAATCCCTGACACGAACCCATACCCTACTAGACTCTGACTACTAATCCTAATATGATAGAGAAAAATAACCCAAACAGAATAGAAATACAAGCAGTACAGAGAAGGCATGGTGTATAGTTGGACTTGCCTTTTGCATTATGTAGGGTAGGTGTTATAAATCTAGATAATTTTTAATTGAAATAGTTATCCATGTGTTTTTAAAGTTAACAAATATGTGAATTTCTATCTCCCTTTCTCTGTAGCCTATTCAGCAAATGTATTTTTATATGCACATATAGAATCCTAGCTGGTATCACATGTACATACTTGTTTGGAGGCTGACGTGGCAGATAAAAATTATGAGAAGAGATAACTCCTCGTAAATGCTGTTGGATCTTAAAATTCAACCTATGGGTGATCTTCCTAGTTGAACAACATTATTCATAAATCCATGTTCAGTAAAATTAATATTTTTGGATCAGTGGACGATATATATTTCACCATGAATTTCGATTGGCATATATACTGCTACTCTTTAATGTCTGTGTGTGTTTTGTGTTTGTGTGTGTGTGTATATATATATATATATATATATATATATATATATATATATATATATATATACAATCTCCAGATTTTTTAAAATATAAAATATATGTGTCTTATTATACACTCCCTAAATACATTCATATTCATGTATGTGGATTTATAATCAAATTTTTACAAGATTATTCTCAGAAATATTCATCCCCCTGAAACACATATTTGTTTACTAGTACTGAAAACTAACTTCAATGAAAGGTGCATACAAATCCTAATATTTCTGCAGTAACTTACCCAGGTTAATATCAATGCAAGTAGATTCCTATGGGACATGATGTGTATTTTGACATTCATTTTTATTCAACACTGGTACAGTACTATTTTTTTCAGTTTATGCACATCAAAGGATAAATGTTTCATCCAAAATTTCAAAATTTAAAACTTTTGATTCACTTTCAATCACTTCCTGCTTCAGAACACATGTATTCCTCCATGTTTCTTCACTGGTCTTTCATGAGACTTCTTTGCAAACACATTATTTCCGATTTGCATAATCAATTTTGAAGCCAAACTCACACACTCTTCATGATCAACCATAACACTAATATTACCATTAGATGTACAACTGGTTGTAATGAATGTATGTATGCCAATATCAATATAAGATTTCCTGTATATTTTCAGATATCAATTTATTCCAATTCCAATTTCTAATGTTGGGTCCAGTTATATTATTTATTCACAGTTTGGTCTATTCATTCATCATCTCTATATTCATCAAAACAGGGTACACCTATTTTTTTCCCCAATACTAATTTATAGGTTGTAAAAATATTGCTCCCCATAATGGTGGAAGAAATACTCATATCACCTGATCTACATATACATTTTTATCACAGTAATATTCTGGACACAAATGTAAAGGTAACACTTATGATTGTACCAAAATCTAAATTGAACGTGAATATATATTACTAAAACCATCCATGTCCAGGTCGCCTAATGCTCTCAAATTTCAATCCTATTGGTGACTACATATTTGTTTCTTCTAATATCATATATTCAACCTCAACCCTGTTGAAAATGTCTAATCCTGTTACTCACTTTATACTTTGCCTGATTTCCTAATGTCTCTATTTTATATCTGCTTTCCTACATATTTTCCCCACTTCATCATTGTGACTGACTCTTCATATGTGCTGATATTTTCATTCAGTCTCTAAACGAAACCCTATTGCTAAAGAACTATATTTCCAACTCAAAGACTCACTCTTCAACCTAAACCTACTATTTTCCTAATCCTACTGACTATCCCTTTTTGACTGGATGTTCTCTTCGACATTCAGGCATCTGAGGTACTAGGTTTTATTCCATTGTATGTAGATTTACCTGCGACCACATTGCAGAATGTAATTCAAAGCTAAATATCATAATCAAGGGCCCAATGCCCTTCCTGGCTTCAAATTTTACCTAGATTTCTCTTTTCATACTTATATTTCAAATACATATTCTTATAAATATTTCAGGTTCCCAATACCATTATTCATCCAGCAGAATGATTCCTAACACAAATAAAACATGTTGTTAACCCTAACCATACACTGTTCCCTCAATCTAAATTTACAGAGGGAAGGGACAGAGTTGGTCTTACAGTAAAGAAATGTAGGGGTCTTCCACCTACTGAGACCCTCAAAGTTCCATGCTGAAATGATCACTGGAGAATATATACGCAGCTATGAAGGACCTGAGAGAGCAAAAGTCATGTTCAATGGCAAACAACCTGGTCAGGATGAAGGTTTCTGTCTGAATCAGCCTCTCTATTCTTAATGTAGAGAAGATGGACCAAACCAGGCCTGTGTGGGTAGCTGTTCCCGGGTGCCTATGGTTGATATAAGATTCTAACTTGTGAAAGTGTCACAGGAATTAGGGACAGCCTCCTTTTCATGTGAGACTTGGAAGCCACTGGTTGGACAAAGTGATTGCCAAGGCAGTGACCTCATTCAGTTCCTGAAGGAAGTGACCTCACATCACTTCCTTAGTGAAGGAAATCTCAGAACTTGAGATTCATGAAGCCAGGCACCCAGAGTCAGTCCCAGTCCCAGTCCCAGTGGTCTCACTTGTTTGGATTTACCAAGGACAGAGTAAGTCTTTCTTGGTACCTATTGATGTGAGGATTGCAAAATGCCAGTAAAGCTCTGAAGAGGGGCCTTTCCTGAGAAAGCAGGTAGTGGCTCACCTCTGGGTCCTGACACCTTCACAGAGTTGGCCAAGGAGACCAGATCTGAGACATTTCAGGCCATTTAGGGGGAAAATAATATTGCCCACCAGTCAGAGGACACTCCGGATAGTAACAGACCTTCTTGGGGAAAGGAGCTGCCTTTGTGGGTGTTGGTTTGTGGTTTTGTCTCATTTTCTGAGAATAGGTAGGCAAGGCGCTTTATGTGCTGTGGAATGAACTGTTTATTGTAAGTCATTTGACAAGGCGAGTGTTTCTATGTCTGTTTACCTCACTGTGTCCGTGGTTGTACTCATTAGAAAAAAAGAATGCATCAATGGATGTGTCCTGTCTAGTAGAAAGCTTCCCAGAATTCATCCTGCCCAATTAATGAATGGAGTTCAGATTGCCTTATCAATGGGTAACACCTGCAATCTTCCTAAGTTACAGTTTTCTTCCAGAATTCTGGCCCCTCTCCAGAATAGTCTCATGGTTTTGTCTCTAAGGTATGTACCACCTCCAAGCTCTGTGACATGGCCATGTACTGGATAGCTCAAGTGAATTGTGAGCATCTCAGAAAAATCAGAAATATGTGTGACCACTAAATCTCAGTGGAGAAACCCTGCTTTGGGCCTTTTTTTTTTAAATTAATTTTTATTGTAGGTTGTTCAAAACATTACATAGTTCTTGATATATCATATTTCACACTTTGATTCAAGTGGGATATGCACTCCTTTTGCTTACCTATTATTCTGTTGCTATGAATGTCACGAAGTTCTTTGCCTCGGGCCACCAATTTGTGAAGCCTGAAGAAAACAGTTTTCAAATGGAAATGAATGGGCATCACCTAGGGCTCTTTGCTTAATTGCTTTGGAAAGGGGTGTGTCTGAATCAGCCTCTTGGCCCTGTGTGAGGCTGTGGCTTAGATTCTCAGCACCTGATGGATCTAAAGAAAGATCCCATGGATGCATACAGAACCAAAATAGCCAAAAGAGCTGTCATTGTGGATGAAGACTCTCGCCTTCCTTTCAAAGGTTCCTGACATCTATCAAGTGAGAATAGGGATCCTTTGGGTCAAGTGAGTTATTCAAAGCCCTGCAGAGGCTAGCCCATACGTGCTTGGGTGTTCTCATTACTCCAATTCACATAAAGAATCTAAACCCCACAGTCAGTAGGCCTCAAATTGGAGAAGCCAACCAGTATTAATGGCAGACCTATTTGATCACTCCTCGTTCACAGTCAGGGTTTCCAGGCCACACTGATTTTAGGCAAATTGGGGGAAAGGTAGGTTATTTTGGACATTGTCTTGGTCTGTGTCCCTCATGGAAAACTCCATCCAGAGGTTATGATGAGGGTCTACATGGAAGAAGATAAGGGCCATGTGGGAGAATTTTGTTTTGAATTGTGGTAAGTTGTGTGGCAGTTGGAAGAGATGCCTGGGTTTACCTGGGCTTTAACTCTGGTGTGATTCCCCTTAGAGTCTGAGTTCTGGAACTGACCTCAGAGAAGCATTGTCATCAATTGTGTTTGAATTTTACTAGGCCATGCATGAGAGTTGCCCTTGGAACCTGAGATCTAGGCCCAGAGTGGCTTTCCACAGAGCACTGGGAATCTCAGCCAGGATATCACATGATTTTATTCTGAAAGACTTTGCAGCCACAGTTGAGTCAAAACACGCATGGACCTCACATTTTAGACCTCAATGGGCCTGGCTTCATGTGACCTTTTGGCTACTCTTTGGGAAGCCTTGCCTGTGAGTGTTCTCTAGAGCTTTCATTGAAATGAGCTTCCTCAACATTTAATGGTTCCTGAATGAATTGAAACCCCCAGAGCCTCCAACTTCATCCTTGACAAATGGCTTGATAAATACCATGAAATTTTTGAAATTCCCATGACCAGGTGGCACTGGAGAACTTTTGGATGTCCTGTTGCTGATGATGAGTGTACCAGACAGTGCCTTGATTTACTGGGTTTCATGAAATTTGTGTAGAACAGTGATGCCAGTAAGTTGGATCCTGCTCATTAGTGGGCCTAGAGCAGTGGTGTGAAGGTGTGTGATAAAACATGTGTGGTGGTGACATGTGGATCTGCCATTGGCTTCCCAAAGGCTTGTGACTGACATGGTACAGCCAGCAGACCCTTCTATGCAAAGGTGTTTTTTATATAGAGAGGTTTCAGGGCAATGTTCAGAATCAGGTTGCTATGGAAATGGGGGCAACTTATGTGGAATTGAATCCTGGTTGGTGCATTCTCATGCAGACCGTGACCCTCCACACGGGACAGAACTCTCTCCAGCACTGTGTCCCAGTTTAGCTCCTTGTATTTCATGAAGCAAATACCAAACTCCCAGTGCACCTGTGAGAAACACCACGAAAATTGGAGAATGACCAAATGGCTTCACAGTCCACACGTGGAGACACTTACAACCCAGTGACAATAGTTAAACTACAAAGAGAGTATTCAGCATGGCTGCCTCATGTTCATTGGGAAATTAGAAACAATATCCTCCAGGTCACATTGTTGCACACCCAGATTTGATGGTCTCCCAACAAAGGAAGCTAAAGCTCCTAACAACAACATATATTTTTAAGTGCCCAACCTCAGAGGAAGTTTCTCAAGAAGTCTTTACACCAGCAGAGCTCCATGTTTGAGAAATGTTTACCCTGTCCCTTACTTTTGAAAACTCCTCTACCACCTCAGAGGTTGTGAACTCCTGAGCATTTTTCATTCCTGATATATATTCACAGATTTTCTAACTTTTCTCCTCTAATTGTGTCTTACTCGGAACAAAGGCAATGTCAAGGCAATGTTCTGGATGAGAGTGTGAACATTTTTTTGTAGCACATATTTACATACACATTGCATTCATTTTACAATTTTCCATTCAAAATACTGAATCTCTGACATGAACCCATACCCTACTAGACTCTGACTACTACTCCTAATATGATGGAGAAAAATAACACAAACAGAATAGGAATACAAGCAGTTAGGAGAAATCATAGTGTATAGTTGTACTTGTATTTTGCATGATTAATGGTAGGTGTTATAAATCTAGTCAATATTTAATTTAAATAGTTCTCCATGTGTTTTTAAGGTTAACAAATATGTGAATTCCTGTCTCCCTTTCTCTGTATCCTATTTAGCACATGTACTTTTAAATGCACATATAGAATCATACCTGGTATCACATGTACATTTTTGTGAGGTGGCTGATTTGGCAAATACAATTTGTGAGAAGTGATCACTCCTCTTAAACGCTGTTGGAACTGAAAATTCAACCTATAGGTGAGCTTCCTAGTTGAACAACATTATACATAAATCCATGTTCAATTAAAGAAATATTTTTGCATCTGTGGATGATATATATATCATGATAAATTTCGATTGGCATATATATTGCTAATTTAATGTCTGTGTGTGTGTGTGTATTTTGTGTGTGTGTGTGTGTGTGTGTGTGTATATATATATATATATATATATATATATATATATATATATATATATATATATATATGTATATATACTCTCCAGAAATATATGTGTCTTATATACACTCTCTAAATTCATTCATGTTCATGTATATGGATTTATAATCAACTTTTCACAAGATTTTTCACAGAAATATTCATCCACCTGAAATACATATTTGTTTCCAGTACTTAAAACTAACTTCAGTTTATTTTGCATACAAATACTATTATTTTTACAGTAACTGACCCAGTTTAACATCAATGCAAGTAGATTCCAGTGGGACATGATGTGTATTTTGAAGGTCATTTTTATTCAGCACTGGTACAATACTATTTCTTCAATTTATGCACATGATAGGATATATATTCCATCCACAAGTTAGCAAACTTATAGGCAGTTGTTTCACTTTCATCACTTCCTGCTTCAGAACACATAAATTCCTCTAGGTTTCTTGACTGGGCTTTTCATGAGACTTCTTTCCAAACACATTATTTTTAATTTCCATGATCACTTTTGAAGCAAAACTCACACACTCTTCATGATAAACCATAATCCTAATATTACCATTAGATGTATTAGTGGTTGAAATGAATGTATGTATATCAATATAAGATTTCCTGTATATTTTCAGATATCAATGGAATCCATTATTTAAATTTGGAACCCATTGTATTATTTATTCACATTATGGTGTATTCATGCATTATCTCTATATTCAGAGTCACAGGATATACCTATTTGTACCCCCAATACTAATTTATACATCTTCAAAATATTGCTCCCAGAAATGGTGGAAGAAATACTCACGTCACCTTATCTACATATACATTTTATCACAGTAATATTCTGGACACAAAAAGCAAAGATGACACTTATTATTTTACCAATGTAAAGGTCAGGCGAGTGTCAGAGGAAGAGACTACCAGAGACTGTCTCATGCAACAGCCAAGGATTTATGGGGGTCCAGCATGCTTGGGTCAGAGCTCCCTTGAATAGAGCACAGAGTCCTGAGAACAGCTTAAGCAGAGCTTATATACTTTCCTTGGAGAGGGCAGATAGGAAAGTTTATTGATGCGTCAGGGCGAGTGGGCGGTTTGCGTCCAAATGGGTGAGGAAGTACATTCTGCAGTTTTGCAGTTGGGTACAGCACTTTCAGGGAACTAGATTAGCAAACAGTTCTCAAGACATCAACAGTGTTTTGTTAAGCATACCGAAAAACTGGAAGTGACAAGTACCTATTTTATTAACCTTTCATTCCCCACTTCTTCTTTTGATTACTTTTAATCATAAAAATGATCATTGGGGGTGTCACATTTTATGTTTACTAGTGTGGTATATTGTTTTCTGATTACCATAAGTTTAACTTGTCCAATTTGAGCATGGAGAAAGGAAACTACACGGTTGATCAAACAGGGTCCTACAATTACCAATAATATGAGGATTATTAATGGACCGGCCAGGGCTGATGAAAATGTAGTTAATGAGGGGGCTTTGTGAACCAAGACTCAAACCACCTTTTTTGGGCCTCTCTCTCTTGTTGATGCTCTTCAAGGCATCTTCTTAATTTAATCATAGATTCTTTTACAACTCCAGTATGGTCGGCATAAAAACAACATTCTTCCCTCAATGCAGGACGAAGGCCCCTTCTCTCATGAAGAGGAGGTCCAACCCTCGACTGTTCTGTAAAATAACTTCAGAGAGAGAGGTTAAAGATTCGTGTAAAGCTGTGAAGGAGGTTTTTAATATCTTTAAGTTTTGGTCTATTACTGCTTCTAATTGGGTCATTTGTTGTGTCCCATGGACCAGGGCAGTGGTTCCTGTGCCCACCCCTGCAGCAACTGCTATTCATAATAGGATGACTAAAGTGAGGGATACAGGTTCCTGGCAGAACCGGGTTGTTTGCCTCCCTATTTGATATTTAAATGTACCTGCGTCATGATAGAGCACTCTGGAAAACATCTGCACCATTACATAATTAATCACATCTGTTGACCATTTTATGAAAACATAAACAATGTTTAAGTGTATAGAATTGTACTGCTGTAGAGATGGACAAGGCAAGGTACCTAAGATAGCACAGAAGACAGGGAAACAGTCTTATTTGGTTGCATCCGGATTTAGAGGGCATTGCTTCTGTTGTAATCAATTAATCCCTGAACCCAAAGTTTAGGTTGTTTCAGAATTTTGTACCCAGCATGTAAGGGAAGGGGCTCAGAAGTTCACAGTCTGCAGAAGTTCACAAAAAGCAGTTTTTGTTTCTGTTTTTTTTTCCTCTGTTCTGGGAAAGTTAACTTCTTAAGGACACCTGGGAGGGGGAGAGCTTTTTTCTTCTTTTTTTTCTTTTCCTCCCTGCCAGCTGTTACCATGGAGCCCAGTTGGTAACTTCTATATCTTAGAAATGTAGCCATCTCTATGAAGCCCCAGCTCTAGGGCAGAGGCCTTCTTCATATATTTTGTTAAAAACTACTAAGGGGGTGTCTAGCTTAGGAGTGCTGATTTTTCCAGCCAGTGGCCAAGTAGAACAGAGCAACACGAATAGAGGAAGTTTATCTACGTTGAACTCTTTCATAGGAACTGTGTTGCTGAAAGGCTTAAAGTCAGCCATGGCGAAGACTTCTGGAGAAGGTCATTTAAGACTTTTCTGTGGGCCTGATACAGAGGGGAAGACAGGGAAGGCAGGGGATGAGAGCAGCTCCGTGGATCTGAGGATGAGGAAAAAGAGATATAAAAGAATTATGGGAAAGGGGTTTGGGATTTTCCTGGCAACAAAACTTGAGCAGTAGAACAGGTAGAGCAGAGGGGAAGACGGGAGTGAGTATCCCAAAAAGCCTGTGAGGGACTTTAAATTCTTAGTAACCTGTTTTCAGTGATGACAAAGCAACTTTAAAGGCCATTTTAATTACATCTTTGATAGGCGTCTGAGGGCACTCCTTAGCTGGTTTGAGCTTTGGGTTAGCTGGTAAGAGGACCTGGTGGGACCCGGTGTGGGCACTGACAGGAGGAGAGAGGAGTGAGTGGGTGGAAGGGTACCTCAGTACCTGCAAGCTCAGCAAGGGGCAATGGTCTGAGAACCGACGGAAATTTGGGTTTTTGATCTAGTTACTGGAGCTGAGAAATCAGGTTGCTGATGTGGGAGTGACAGCAGAGAGTCTGGGGCAGAAGGCTGCGGGTGAGTATCTATTGGAGAAGCATAGTTCAGGATTTGAGCATAGGAGGGAATAGGCCTACACGTAGGGGAATTTCCTTCCACACTTTTGAGCACTTGTCGAAGTTGAAAAGGTCACGCAAAATTTGAGGATCTAGAGACCCTTCTGGTGGCCATCGGTTTTTGTTATCTAACTGGTAATATGGCCAATGCTGTGTACTGAATTTGATGGGGAGTTTTGCTTCCACCAGGTAGCCCCTGTATCCTCACATCCCCATTATTTACAGAAGAAGTTGGCTTTTCCCCCACACAGTCGTGGCTGTTTTTGGCTTTGGTAGTCCGCCAGGCAAACATAGTAATCTAGGCTAGCCAACCTGCATCTGGCTCGCGTGTCCCTACATCCATAATGTTTGTTTCCATTATCTATTGTATGGAAAGTATTTAATGGAATTTTTGGGGATCCTCTTCATCAGGGATTTCCCAATAGGAAAGACGTATAGCCAGCTGACAAATTTCTTGGTGGAGAGATGGCCACCAGGTCCCTAAGTGGCCTGTATGTGCGATAGACCATACTTCTTGTCTAGTAGGATTTGTGATCAGCCATCGCTGCTGAACGGGTTGATGAGGGTTAGGACTACTGGTGACCAATTGGAGAGTCTATAGTCTTATTCACATGGCGAATATACAATTTGAAAATGTTACCAGTCTTTTTCATTTTTCAGCCAGATTCTGGACAGGGCACAGGCTTGAGATGAGAATTAGGAACCAGGAAGTGATTCCGTCTAACTTTAGCACTGTAGGTGTTATAAGTAGCACCTGGTATGGTCCTGTCCAGCCGGGTTCCAGGGATGACACCTGATGTTGTCTTATGTAGACAAAGTCTCTTACTTGATATAGATGTGGAGTACCCTCTTCAGCAGGTTGGTAGGCAGTGGCCAGCTGTTTCCACAGGTATTGCTGAGTTCCTTCCAGAACTTTAAGTCTGTCAAGCAAGGTGGTGTGGAAGGGATCGTTAGATCTTTGAGTTAGGGTTAGGTCCCTTACTGGAGATGGGGCCCCATAGAGAATTTCATAGGGGGTGAGGTTACACAAAGAAACAGAGGGAGTATTTCTTGCATGAAATAGTGCATAAGGCAGGAGCATAGTCCAATCTTTTATGCTACTCTTTAAGCTTAATTCCGTTTAGGTCTCTTTAATGGTTCTATTTAATTTTTTTACCTGTCCTGAACTCTGGGGTCTATAAGCACAATGGAACTTCCAATTAATCCCCAGGGTCCTGGCTAACCCCTGAGTTACCTGGGCCATGAACGCTGGTCCATTATCAGACCCTATTACCTTAGGCAGGCCGTACCTTGGAAAAATATCTTTCAGGATCTTCTTGACCACCATTTGCGCCTTTTTTTTTTGGTGGGGGGAGGCTTCAATCCATCCTGAAATATATTTACAAAGAGTAGGAGATATTTAAGTCCATACCATGCTTGCTTAATTTCAGTAAAGTCCACTTCCCAGAATTGTCCTGGTCTGGTTCCTCGTAGGTGCTTTCCTGCAGGAAAGTTGGAAGGGTAAGCATTAACCTATTGACAGACCCGACAGGCTTTTTTTTTACCTGTTCAGTTATTTCCTTTCACTGTGAGTCGGTTAGTGGAAAACTCTGTTCTTGATCCTTCAGGAATGCCTGCAATTTCTTTGAACCAAGGTGAGTGAACTGATGTACATTTTTAACGTAGTGTAGGGCTTTCTGAAATTTCAGGCTTTGCTCAGTGAAGTTGAGGAGTACAGTGTCAGTGTCCTTAGATATTATCAAAAGCTTGCTGGATCTCAGGGGTCCATTAGAATTGGGCATCTCCCTTTAACAGCGGGTGTAAATGAGAAGTTAAGGACCCAAACACAGGAATCCTTAACCTGCAAAACCCAGCAGTCCCAAGAAACTCTCTGTGTTGTCTCCTGTTAGATGGGGGTGGTTTCTGCACAACCGTTTGATTTCTGGGCTCAGTGAGCCATCGTTTACTGCCCCTAAAGGAATAGCCCAGGAAGATTACTTCTTGCTGGCAAATTTGGGCCTTTTAGGAAGAAGCTCTATACCCGAGTTGAGGAAGCTCACATAATACTGCTTGGGTCCCAGATTCACAGATATCCTTGGTGTTGGGTGCCAGTAGCAGGTCATCCACGTATTGAAGCTGGGTGACTTCGGGGTGCGTAGTTCTGAAGCTGTTGAGATCTCTTTGAAGGGCTTCATCAAAGAGAGTGGGGGAGTTTTTCAACCATTTTGGGGAGTCTAGTCCAAGTTAGTTGACCACACGTTCCAGTTTCTGGGTCTACCCACTAGCAAGCAAACAGCAACTGACTATATTTATGCAGAGGCAAGCAAAAGAAAGCATTTTTAAGTCCAGAACAGTATACCATTTCCTCTCAGGGTTCAGAGTGATAAGCAGATTGTACGGATTAGGTACACTGGGGTGAATGTCCTACACTCTGTTGTAGGTCTCTCTTATGTCTTTAATGGGGGATAGTCCCCGGCTCCTGGCTTTTTATACTGGTAGCGGGGGAGTGTTTTAGGATGATTGACAAGGCCTTAGGACCCTAAGGCCAGATATTTCTGAATATGGGGCCTTATCCCATCTTTAGCTTTTTTGCTCAGAGGATATTTTTTGACATTGATTGGGGAGGCTGAGGTTTTGAACTCCACTGTTTTTGGAGGTTGTTTCATGGCTAGTCCTAACCCAGCAGTTTTTTTCCAGGCATCTGGGTAATCTGTTATCCATTTCTGGGGTAGCTTGCCTGTTTGATCAGTCTTGGGGGGTGTGAAGAGTTGCTGTTCATCTTCTACTGACATATTTAAAGCCGTGAATATAGGAGTTTATACTAAAGGATTTAGAAATATCATTTTGGGGCCTTCATGGTTAAAAGTCATTTTGGCCCGGAGCTTGGTGAGCAGATCTCTGCCCATCAATGGGGCCAGGCATTCTGGGATTATTAGGAAGGAGTGATGGATTTTTCCTTTCCTCATGTCCATGGTTTTCTTAGTTGTCTAATTCCCATATTTACTGGTGTTAGCACTTTGAACTAGAGAGCTTTTATTTGATAGAGGGCCCAGTGGGGCCTTAAGGACTAAGTATACTGCCCCTGTATCCACTTCAAAGTTTACTGGGGTCCCCTCCACATCAAAAGTTACCCTGGGTTTATTGGGAGTCTAGCAATCTGGGGCTTACTGCTCACTTGAATAGAGCAGAGAGCAATGAGAACAGCTTAAGCAGAGCTTATATACTTTCCTTGAAGAGGGCAGGGAGGGAAGCTTATTGATGGGTCAGGGCGAGTGGGCGGTTTGCGTGCAAACAGGTGAGGGTGTACATTCTCTGTTTGGCAGTCGGGGACAGCACATTCTGGGAAAAAAATTAGCAAACAGTCCTCAAGGTTTCAACAGTGTTTTGTTAAGCATACAGAAAAACAGGAAGTGACAAGTACCTATCTTATTAACCTTTCACCAAATCCTAAATGGAAAGTGAGCATGGATTTCTAAAAACATCCATTTCCAGGTTGCTTAATGCTCGCAAATCAATCCTATTGGTGACTACATATTTGTTGCTTTCTAAGATTATATATTCAACCTCAACCCTGTTGAAAATGACTAATACTAACCCTCACTTTATGCTTTTCCTGATTTCCTAATGTCTCCATTGATATCTGCTTTCATACATATTTTCCTGAGTTCATCATTGTGACTGACTCTTTACATGTGCTGAAATTTACATTCACTCTCTATCCGAAACCCTATTGCTACAGAACTTTTGTTCGAAATCCTATACTCACTCTTTTTTCTATACCTACCAACTATCTTCCTAATCCTACCGACTATCCCTTTTTGACTGGAAATTCTCTTTGACAATCAATCATCCAAGGTACAAGGTCCTATGCCATTGTATATCAATTTATCTGAGACATCTGTGCAGAATATAATTCAAAGCTAAGTATCCCAATCAACAGCCCAATGCCCTTCTTGGATTCAAACCTTATCTAGATTTCTGTTTTCATACTTATATTTCACCTATATATTCTCGTAAATATCGCGAGTTCCCAATACCATTGTTCATTCCTCAGTATGATTTCTAACCTAAATCAAACCTGTTATTACTCTAACCATACACTGTACCCTCAAACTAACTGTACAGAAGAGCCGGGAGAGAGTTTGTCTTACAATACAGTAATGTAGGGGCTCTTCCACCTGCTGAGAACATCAAAGGTACAAGCAGAAATGATACCCTGGAGAAGTTGCAGGCAGCTATGAAGGACCTAATAGAGCAAAAGTCATCTTCCATGACAAACAACCTGGTCAGTATTAAGGGATGTGTCTGAATCAGCCTCTCCTTTCTTAATGTAGAGAAGATTGATCAAACCATGCCTGTGTGGAGAGCTGTTCCCAGGTGCCTATGGTTGATATACCATTCTAACTTGTGAAAGTGTCACAGGAAGTAGTGGCAGCCTCCATCTCATGGGAACCTTGGATGAATCTGGTAGGACAAAGTGGTTGCCAAGGCAGTGACCTCATTCAGTTCCTGAAGGAAGTGACCTCACCTCACTTTCCTGGTGATGGAAATCTCTGAATTTGGGATCCAGGAAGCCAGGCACCGAGAGCCAGTCCAAGTCCCAATCCCAGTGGTCTCACTTGTTTGGATTTACCAAGGACAGAGTCAGTCTTCCTTGGTACCTACTGATATGAGGATTGCCAAATGCCTGAAGAGCTCTCAAGAGGGGCCTTTACTGAGAAAGCAGGTAGTGGTTCACCGCTGGCTGTTGACAACTTCACAGAGTTGGCCAAGGAGACCAGATCTGAGACAGTACAGGCCATTTTAGGGGAACATAGTATGGCCCACTATTCAGAGGACACTCCGGATAGTCACAGACCTACTTGAGTTAAGGAGGTGCCTTTGTGGGTGTGGGTGTGAGTTTGTGGTTTTGTCTCATGTTCTGAGAATAGGTAGGAAAGGCTGTTGTTTTGATTGGAGTGGACTGTTTCTAGAAAGTCGTTTGACTAGGCGAGTGCTTCTATGTCTGTGTATCCCACTCTGTCCATGGTTGTAGACATTCGAAAAGAGAATGTATCAATGTATGTGTCCTGTCTAGTGGAAAACTTTCCAGCATTCATCAGGCCTAGTTGATGAATGGACTGTGGCTTTCCTTATGGATGGGCAACACCTACTAACTTCCTAAGTTCCTGTTTTCTTCCTGAATTCTGGCCACTCTCCAGAATAGCCTCATAGTTTTGTGTCCAAGATACATACCACCCCCAAGCTCTGTGACATGGCCATGTACTTGATAGCTATAGGAAATGGGAACATCTTAGAAAACTCAGACATCATTGTGACCAGTAAACGCTCAGTGAAGAACCCATATTTTGGTTCATTTGCTTACCTATTGTTCTGTTGCCCTGAATGTCAGGAAGGTCTTTGCCTCAGGCCACCCCTTTGTGAAGCCTGAATAAAACAGTTTTAAAATGGAAATAAATGGGAATAACTTGTGGTTCTTTGCTTTGGAAAGGGATGTGTTTGAATCAGCCTCCTAGCCCTGTATGAGGTTGTGGCTTAAATTTTCAGCACATGATGGATCTAAAGATAGATACCATGTGTGCAATCAAAACCATAATGGCAAAAATTCAGTAATTGTGGATGAGTCTCTTGCCTTCCTCTGTTAGGTACCTGACCTCTATCAAGTGAGACAGGGATCCTTTTGGTCAAATGAGTTTTTCAAAGTCCTGCAGAGGTGCTTGTGTTTTCTCGTGACTCCAAATCACATAAAAAAATCTATACCTGAGAGTCAATAGTGCTCAAATTGGAGAAGCAGAGCAGTATTAACGGCAGGCCTATTTGATCACTTCTGGTTCACAGGAAGGGTGTCCAGGCCACCCTGACTTTAGGCAAATGAGGGGCAAGGGAGAATATTTTGGACACTGTCTTGGGATGCGTCCCGCATGGAAACCTCCAGCCAGAGTTTATGATGAGTGTCTATATTTAACAAGATGAGGGCCATGTGGGAGTGTTTTGGTTTTAATTGTGGTCATTCGTGTGGCGGTTGGAAGAGATGACTGGATCCAAATGGGCTTGAACTATGGTGTCATTCCCCTTAGAGACTGAGTTCTGGAACTTACCTCAGAGAAATATTGCCATGAATTGTGTTGGGATTTAGGAGGCCACGCATGAGAGTCACCCTTGGAAACTGAGATCTAGGCCCAGTGTCGCTTTCCACAGAGCACTGGGAATCTCAGGAGGATATCACACAATTTTATTCTGAAAAACTTGTCAGACATATTTGATAGTCAAAACACACATGGAACTCAATTGTAGACCTCAATGGGCCTTGCTTCATGTGACCTTTTGGCCACTTTTTGGGAAGCCTTTCCTGTGACAGTTCTCCAGAGCTTTCATTGAAATGAGCTTCCTCACCATTTAATAATTTCTGAATGAATTGAAACCCACAGTGTCTCCAACTTCATCCTTGAAAATTGGCTAGATAAATACCATGAAATTTTTGAAATTTCCTTGACCAGGTGGCACTGGAGAACATTTGGATGTCCAGTTGCTGATCATGAGTGTACCAGACAGTGTGTTGATTGACTGGTTTTCATGAAAATGGTGTAGAAAAGAGATGCCAGTCATTTGAAGCCTGTTGAGTAATGGGCCCAGAGCGGGGGTGAGCAAGTGTGTGATAAAACATCTGTGGTGGGGTCATGTGGATCTGCCATTGGCTTCCAAATGGCTTGAGACTGACATGGTGCAGCCAGCAGATCCTGTATGTAAAGACATCTGGTTATATAGAGAGGTTTCAGGGCAATGTTCAAAATCAGGTTTCTATGGTCAAGGGAGCAACCTATGTGGTATACAAGCCCTGTTGGTGCATTCTCCTGCAGACCCTGACCCACCACACATGAAAGAACTTCCTCCAGCCCTTTGTCCCAGTTGAACTCCTTGTATTTCATGAAGCAAATACCAAACTCCGAGTGCAGTATCAAGAAACGTTTTGAAAAGTGGAGGATGACCTAATGGCTTAGCAGTCTACATGGGGAGACACTTAGACCCAGTGGCCATAGTTTACCTACAAAGAGAGAAATCAACACTGCTGCTTCATGTTCATTGGAGAATTATAAACCATGTCCTCCAGGTCACAGATGTGCAGACCAAGCTTTGATTGTCTCACTAGAAAGGAAGCTAAAGCTCCTGACAACAACATATATTTCAAGTGCCCAACCTAGAGGCAGTTTCTCCAGAAGTCTTTAGGCTGGTAAATCTCCATGTTTGTGGAGATTTTACACTTTCCCTTACTTTTGGAAACTCCTCTACCAACTCCAAGGTTGTGAACTCCTGAACATTTTTCATTTCAGATATGCATTAAAAGATTGTCTAACTCTTCTCCTCTAAATGTGTCTTACTTGGGGTGAAGGTAATGTCAAGGCATTGTTCTGAATGAGAGTGGGAAAATTTTTGTGTAGCACACATTTGCATACACATTGATTCATTTTACAATTTTCCATTTGAAATACTGAATTCTTGACACTATCTCATACCCTACTAGACTCTGACTACTAATCCTAATATGATGGAGAAAAATACCCAAACAGAATGAAAATACAAGCAGTTTACAGCAGGCATGGTGTATTGTTGGACTTCCTTTTTGCATGATAGAGGGTAGGTATTCTAAATCTACTCAATTTTTAATTGAAATAGTCCTCCATGTGTTTTTAATGTTAACACATATGTAAATTCCTGTCTTCCTTTCTATGTAGCCTATTCAGCACATGTATTTTTATATGCAAATATAGAATCCTATGTGGTCTCACACGTACATTTTTTGAGTTGGCTGACTGGGCAGAAACAAGTTGTTAGAAGAGATCTCGTAAACGCTGGTGGAACTGAAATTAAAACTATGGGTGAGCTTCCCAGTAGAACAATTTATACATAAATCCATGTTCAGTAAAATAAATATATTTTCATCTGTGGATGATATATATACTGATAAATTACGTTTGGCATATATATGATACTTTTTAATGTATTTTTGTGTTTTTCTGTATATATATATATATATATATATATATATATATATATATATATATATATATATACACACACACACACACTCTCCAGATTTTATAAAATATGAAATATATGTCTCTTATATACACTCCATCAATTCATTCATGTTCATGTATGTGGATTTATAATCAACTTTTCACAAGATTATTCTCAGAAATATTCATCTACCTGAAATACATATTTGTTTCCCAGTATGAGAACTAACTTCAATCAATGGTGCTTACAAATCCTAATATTTTTACAGTAACAGACCCAGTTTAACATCAATGCAAGTAGATTCCTATGGGACTTAATGTCTATTTTGACCTTTATTTTAATTCAACACTGGTACATTAGTATTTCTTCAGTTTTTGCACATCATAGGACATATATTTCATCCACAAGTTAGCAAATTAATAAGAATTTGTTTCACTTCCTGCTTCAGAACACATGAATTCTTCCATGTTACTTGACTGGTCTTTTCATGAGACTTCTTTCCAAACACATTATTTTCGATTTCCATAATCAATTTTGAAGCTAAACTCACACACTCTTCATGATAAACTATAACATTAATATTACCATTAGATGTAAAACTGGTTGGAATGAATGTATGCATATCAATATAAAATTTCCTGTATATTTTCACATTTCAATTCAATCCATTATTTAAAGTTGGAACCAGTTATGTTATTTATTCACTGTATGGTCTATTAATGCATTATCTCTATATTCATAAACACAGTGTACACCTATTTGTCCCCCCATTACTAATTTGTACCTCTTCAAAATATTGCTCCCAGAAATGGTGGAAGAAATACTGATGTCACCTTATCTATATATACATTTTATCACAGTAATATTCTGGACACAAAAAGCAAAGGTCAAACTCATGATTGTATCAAAGCCTAAATGGAAAGTGAGCATGGATTACCAAAAACAACCATGTCCTGGTTACCTAATGCTCTCAAATGTCAATCCTATTGATGACTACATATTTGTTTCTTCCTAAGATTATATATTCAACCTCAAGCCTGTTGGAAATGTCTAATTCTATCACTCACTTTACACTTTGCCTGATTTCCTAATATCTCTATTGATATCTGCTTTCCTACATATTTTCCCTAGTTCATCATTGTGACTCATACTTCACATATGCTGACATTTACATTCACTCTCTACCCGAAACTCTATTGCTAAAGAACTTTTGGTCCAAATCCTATACTCACTCTTCTTTATAAACCTACTGACTATCTTACTAATCCTACTGACTATCACTTTTTAACTCGATGTTCTCTTCAACAATCAATCATTCAAGGTAAAAGGTCCTATGCAATTTTATATCAATTCATCTGAGACACATGTGCAGAACATAATTCAAACCTAAGTATCCCACTCAAGGGCCCAATGCCCTTCTGGCTTCATATCTTACCTACATTTCTGTTTTCATACTTATATTTCACCTATATATTCTTGTATATATCACAGGTTCCCAATACCATTATTCATCCGGCAGAGAGATTCCTAACCCAAATCGAACATGTTATTAACCCTAAATATACACTGTTACCTCAATCTAACTTTACAGAAGAGGAGGGACAGAGTTTCTCTTTAAATACCGGAATGTAGGGAATCTTCCACCTGCTGAGAACATCAAAGGTCCATGTAGAAATAATCCCTGGAGAAGATGTAGGCAGCTGTGAAGTTCCCGAGAGAGCAAAAGTCATCTTCCATGGCAAACAACCTGGTGAGGATGAAGGGATGTGTCTGTATCAGCCTCTATCAACTTAATGTAGAGAAGATAGACCAAACCAGGCCTGTGTGAAGAGGTGTTCCCAGGTGCCTATGGTTGATATACCATTCTAACTTTTGAAAGTGTTACAGAAAGTAGGAACAGCCTCCATCTCATGGGCCCTTAGAAGTAACTATTTGGACAAAGTTGTTGCCAAAGCAGTGACCTCATTCAGTTTCTGAAGGAAGTGACCTCACCTCACTTCCTTTGTGATGGAACTCTCTGAACTTGGGATCCAGGAAGAATGGCACCCAGAGCCAGTCGCAGTCCCAGGCCCAGTGGTCTCACTTGCTTCAATTTACCAAGGACAGAGTCAGTCTTTCTTAGTGCCTACAGATGTGAGGATGTTCAAATGCCAGAAAAGCTCTGAAGAGGGGCCTTTCCTGAGAAAGCAGGTAGTGGCTCACCCATGGCTAATGACAACTTCACAGAATTGGCCAAGGAGACCAGATTTGAGACAGGACAGGCCATTTGGGGGGAATATAGTATGGCCCACCATTCAGAGGACACTCTGGGTAATCACAGAACTACTTGGAGCAAAGGTGGTGCCTTTGTGGGTGTGGGTGTATGTTCATGGTCTTGTCTCATGTTCTGAGAATAGGTAGGAAAGACTGTTTGTTTGGATTGGCGTGGACTGTTTCTAGTTAGTCGTTTTGCAATGCGAGTGCTTCTATGTCTGTGTATCCCACTGTGTCCGTGGTTGTAGACATTAGAAATAAGAATGCATCAAAGGATGTGTCCTGTCTAGTAGAAAGCTTCCCAGCATTCATCTTGCCCAATTTATAAATGGACTGTGGCTTTTGTTATCAAAGGGCAACACCTGATATCTTCATAAGTTTCTGTTTTCTTTCTGAATTCTGGACACTCTGCAGAATAGCTTCATGGTTTTGTGTCCAAGATATTTACCACCTAAAAGCTCTGTTATATGGCCATGTAGTGGGTAGCTAGTGTGACCAGGAAAGTCTCAGTGGAGAAACCCTGATTTGGGCTTTTTGCTTACCTATTGTTCTGTTGCCCTGAATATCAGGAAGGTATTTACCACAGGCCAATTCTTTGTGAAGCCTGAAGAAAAAAGTTTTCAAATGGAAATGAATGGACATCACCTGTAGCTCTTTGCTTAATTGCTTTGGAAATGGATTTGTCTGAAACAGCCTCTTGGCCCTGTGTGAGGCTGTGGTTAGATTCTCAGCACCTGATGGATCCCATGTGTTCATCCAAAACCAAAATGATCAAAAGAGCAGTCATTGCGGATGAAGTCTCTTGCCTTCCTCTGTAAGGTTCCTGACCTCCATCAAGTGAGAAGAGGGATTCTTTGGGTCAAATGCATTCTTTAAAGCCAAGGAGAGGCAAGCCCAAAGGTGCTTGCATTTTCTCATGCTTCCAATTCACATAAAGAATCTAAACCCCACAGTCAGTCGTCCTCAAATTGGAGAAGCAGAGCAGTATTAACGGCACACTATTTGATCACTCCAGGTTCACAGGAAGGTGTTCAGGCCACCCCGACTTTAGGCAAATGAGGGGCAAGGGAGCTAACTTTGGACACTATCTTGTTCTGCATCCCTCATGGAAACCTCCAGCCAGAGTTTATAATGAGTATCTATATGGAAGAAGATGAGGGCCTTGTGGGAGTGTTTGGGTTTTAATTTTGGAAGTTTGTGTGGCGGTTGAAAAAGATGACTGGCTCCACCTGGTCTTGAACTCTGGTGTGATTCCCTTTAGAGACTGAGTTCTGGAACTGACCTCAGAGAATTATTGCCATGAGTTGTGTTGGGATTTTAGGAGGCCATGAATGACAGTCGCCCTTTGAAACTGAGATCTGTGCCCAGAAAGGCTTTCCACAAGGCACGAGGAATCTCAGCCAGAATATCACATGATTTTATTCTGAAAGACTTGGCAGCCATAGTTGAGAGGCAAAACACACATGATCTCACATTGCAGACCTCAATGGGCCTGGCTTCATGTGACCTTTTGGCGACCCTTTGGGAAGCCTTGCCTGTGAGTGTTCTCCAGAGCTTTCATTGAAATGAGCTTCCTCAACATTTAAAGGTTCCTGAGTGAATTGAAAATCATAGTGCCTCCAACTTCATCCTTGAAAAATGGCTAGAGAAATACCATGGAATTTTTGAAATTTTCATGACCAGGTGGCACTGGAGAACTTTTTGATGTCCAGTTGCTGATCATGAGTATACCAGACAGTGCCTTGATTGACTGCGTTTCTTAAAAATGGTGTAGAACAGAGATGCCAGTAAGTTGGAGCCTGCTGAGTAGTGGGCCTAGAACAGTGGTGGGCAGGTGTGTGATAAAACATCTGTGTTGGGGCCATGTAGATCTGCCATTGGCTTCCAAATGGCTTGTAACTGACATGGTGCAGCAAGCAGACCCTTATATGTAAAGGCATCTTGTTATATGGAGAGGTTTCAGGGCAATGTTCAGAATCAGGATGCTATGGTCAAGGGGTCAAACTATGTGAAATAGAAGCCTGACTGGTGCATTCTCCTGCAGACCCTGAGGCACCACATGTGACAGAACTCCCTCCAGCACTCTGACCAAGTTGAACTCCTTGTATTGTGAAGCAAATAACAAACTCCCAGTGCTCTACTAAGAAAAGTAGAGCATGATCAATTAGCTTCACAGTCCACACAGATTGACCCTTAGACTCCAGTTGCCACAGTTTACCTACAAAGTGAGAATTCAGCACTGCTGCCTCATGTTCATTGGAAAATAAGATACCATGTCCCCCAGGTCACATAGATGCAGACCAGTTTTGATGCTCTCACTATAGAGGAAGCTAAAGCTTCGGACCACAACATACATTTTAAGTGCCCAAACTCAGAGGCAGTTTCTCAATATGTCTTTAGGCCTGCAGAGCTCCATGTTTGTGGAGTGTTTACCCTGTTCCTTACTTTTGGAAACTCATCTACCACCTCCAAGCTTGTGAACACCGAGAATATTCCATTCCAGATATGTATTCACAGATTTTCTAACTCTTCTCCTCTAATTGTGTCTTATTAGGGGAGAAGGTAATGTCAAGGCATTGTTCTGAATGAGAGTGGGAAGATTTTTGTATCACACATATTTGCAAACACAATGGGTTTATTTTCCTATTTTCTATTCGAAATACTGAATCTCTGACACTAATCCATAACCTACTAGACTCTGACTACTAATCCTAATATGATGGAGAATAGTAACCCTAACAGAATGGAAATACAAACAGTTCAGAGAAGGCATGGTGTATACTTGGACTTCCCTTTTGCATTATATGGGGTTGGAGTTATAAATATAGTCAATGTTTATTGAAATATTTCTCCATGTGTTTTTAACGTTAACAAATATGTGAATTCCTCTCCCCTTTCTCTGTCACCTATTCAGCACATGTATTTTTATATGCTCATATAGAATACTACCTGGTATCACACAGACTTTCTTCTGAGGTGGCTGACTTGGCAGATACAAATTGTGAGAAGAGATCACTCCTCCTAAACCCTTTTGGAACTGAAATTTCAACCTATGGGTGAGCCTCCTAGTTGAACAACATTATACATAAATCCATT
The DNA here is from genome assembly GCF_048772815.1 of Callospermophilus lateralis. NCBI lineage: Eukaryota > Metazoa > Chordata > Mammalia > Rodentia > Sciuridae > Callospermophilus > Callospermophilus lateralis. Next base: position 445,869 of record NW_027514946.1, on the reverse strand, counting down.
TTCAGTAAAATGTATTTTTTTGGATATGTGAAGGATATATATTTCATTTTGAATTTCGATTGGCATATATATTGCTACTTTTTAATGTCTGTGAGTGTGTTTCTGTGTGTATATATATATATATATATCACTCTCCAGATTTTTCAAAATATGAAATATATGTGTCTTATTATACACTCCCTAAAATCATTCATATTCACGTATGTGGATTTATAATCAACTTTTCACAAGATTATTCTCAGAAATTCAGATTATTCATTCACCTGAAATACATATTTGTTTCCTAATACTGAAAACTAACTTCAGTAAATGCTGCATACAAAGCATAATATTTCATCATTGCCTGATGGCCACGAATAGAGTGCATCACACCCAGTGTAACACGCCACTGCACAGGTGAATAATGAGATAGAACCACAAAAAACTATCTTGTTAAGAACTTACAGCAAAATGGGGGTGCACCAAAACCTATAAGAAAGATTTTTAGCACTGAGATCTGGTAATTGGGTCTGAAAAACGAGCCAAATGTGCAACCGGAGATCCGGTCTGACTTATCCTCAAAACAATAGAGTGTCTGGGTTCCAATAGACACCCTCCACACCCAACAAATGACAGGCCCAGAATACAGATTGAACTGCAGAGAAGCATCACTCAGGGGAAATCTAGTCTAGCAGGAGAAACCAGGACTAGCAGGAGAAACCAGGGGACTAGAGACCAGGCTCTTGTGACTGGGAAGCTGGAGAACACAGAAGCGCAGGTGACAGTCCACCTGCTGTCCGCGTGACTGGGCGTCTGGAGAACACCGGCGCGCAGGAGACCGACTGCGCCACTGGGTGGCTAGTGATTGCCCACCCGCCAGTGACCTAGAGCTGAAACCAACTGGAGACAGTCCAGTTCCATCCCCGTATTCGAACATTTCGGCAAGGAGCCTGGGCCCGCCAAAGCAGAGGGGTGACGTCACTGGAGCTCGGCCTTCGGAATTTCCTACAAGTGGAATCCACTTTAGCAGGCATAGTCTACCAACACAAAGGAGAGACAACAGAGATACACAACACCGAAACAAATCTATAGAATAAAACAGAAACACAGCAATCAAATAGAGCTGGAAAGTAACATGAGCATCATGAAAAAACAAGGGAAAGAAAGGAGTACAAACAATGCAGGACAACTTAATTCTACAGGAGGACCTAGAAGCATCAGAAACAGGGATAGGGAAAGAACTTAAGGCATTCCTAACTCAGATGGAACGGAATATTAGAGAAGACATGAGGCAGCAAGTCCAAGCAATAAAAGTATATTTTGAAAATGAATTAAACAAACAAACTCAAATGGCAAACAACGAGCTTTACCAGGAGATAGAGATCTTAAAAGGAATCAAACAGTAATAATAGAAATGCAGGAAAGTATTAACCAAATTAAAAACTCAAACGAGAATATTACAAATAGACTAGATCAAGCAGAAGTCAGAATATCAGATAATGAAGACAAAGTTTATCAACTTGAAAAGAATATAATCAACACAGAAAAGAGGCTTAAATCCCACTAGCAATCTATTCAAGAGATATTGGATGTCATAAAAAATGAGAGTCATTGGGATAGAAGAAGGCATAGAGATTCAAACCAAAGGAATGGAGAACATATTAAATAAAATAATTCTAGAAAACATCCCAGAGATGAAAGATGGATCGGATTGTCAAATCCTGGAAGCCTACAGGACCCCAAACATTCAAAATCATAATAGACAAACTCCAAGACATATAATTATGAAGATAGCCAACATACAGAACAAGGAGAGAATATTAAACACTATAAGAGAAAGGAGGCAGATTACATTCAGGGGAAAACCAATTAGGTTAATGACTGATTTTTCATCACAGACTTTGAAAGCGAGAAGATCCTTGAACAATGTATTTCAAATGCTGAAAAATAATGGATTCCAACCAAGAATACTGTATCCAGCAAAATTAAGGTTCAGATTTGAAAACGAAATTAAAGTCTTTCACAATAAACAAAAGCTAAAAGAATTCGCAGCCAGAAAACCAGCACTGCAAAGCATTTTGAGCAAAATACTACAAGAAGAGGAATTGATAAATAGTGCCGAAAACTAACAGCAGGAGGTATCTCAGTAAAGGGGGAGGAAAATAACCAAAAAAGTAAAAACTAGCCAAACTAAAACATAATAAATAAATAAACATGATTGGAAGAACAAATCATATTTCAATTGTAACCTTAAATGTTAATGGATTATATTCACCAATCAAGAGAATGGGCTAGTAACCTGGATCAAAAAAAATAAATCCAACAATATGCTGCCTTAAGGAGACTCATATGATAGGAAAAGACATACACAGGGTGAAGGTAAAAGGTTGGGAAAAATCATACCACTCACATGGCCCTCAGAAGCAAGAAGGAGTGGCCATACTCATGTGGAATAAAATCAACTTCAAACCTAAGTTAATCAAAAGGGATAAAGAAGGACACTATATTCTGTTAAAAGAAACCATCCACCAACAAGACATAACAATTATGAATTTGTATGCACCAAGCAATGGAGCTGCAATGTTCATAAAACAAACTCTCCTCAAGTTCAATAGCCAAATAGACTACAACACAATAATTATGGGTGACTTCAAGACACCACTCTCGGCATTAGACAGATTCTCTAGACAAGAACTGAATAAAGAAACTATCAAACTCAACAGCACAATTTGTAACCTAGACTTGAACGACATATATAGAATATATCAGCCATCATCAAGTGGATACACGTTCTTCTCAGTTTCACATGGATCCTACTCAAAGATAGACCATATATTATGCCATAGGGCAATTCTTAGTAAATATAAAAGCATGGAGATTATACCATGCACTATATCTGATAATAATGGAATGAAACTGGAAATCAATGATGAAAGAAGGAAGGAAAAATCCTACATCACATGGAAAATGAACAACATGCTACTGAATGATCAATGGGTTACAGAAGACATAATGGAGGAGATAAAAAAAATTCTTAGAGACAAATGACAATACAGACACAACATACCGGAATCGATGGGACACAATGAAAGCAGTTTAAGAGGGAAGTTCATTTCTTGGAGTTCTTTCCTCAAAAAAAGAAAAAAAATCAACAAATAAATGAACTCACACTACACCTCAAAAACCTAGAAATGGAAGAGCAAAACAACAGCAAATGTAGTAGAAGACAAGAAATAATTAAATTTAGAGCAGAAATCAACAAAATTGAAACAAAAAAAATTAAAAAATTTGATAAAACTAAAAGTTGGTTCTTTGAAAAAATAAATAAGATTGACAGGCCCACAGCCATGCTAATGAAGAGAAGAAAAGAGAGAACTCAAATTACTAACATACGGGATGAAACAGGCAATATCACAACAGACACTACAGAAATACAGAAGATAATTAGAAAGTATTTTGAAACACTATATTCCAATAAAATAGAAGATAGTGAAGATATCGATGAATTTTTTAAGTCATAAGATCTGCCCAGATTGAGTCAGGAAGACACACGCAATTTAAACAGACCAATAACAAAGGAAGAAATGAAAGAAGCCATCAAAAACTACCAACCAAAAGAAGCCATGGACCGGATGGGTATACAGCGGAGTTCTACAAAACCTTTAAAGAAGAATTAATACCAATATTTTTCAAGGTATTTCAAGAAAAACAAAAAGAAGGAGCTTTTCCAAATTTATTCTATGAGGATAAATCACCCTGATCCCGAAACCAGACAAAGACACTTCAAAGAAAGAAAACTACAGACCAATATCTCTAATGAACTTCGATGCAAAACTTGTCAATAAAATCCTGGCGAATCGAATACAAAAGCATATCAAAAAAATTGTGCACCATGATCAAGTAAGATTCATCCGTGGGATGCAAGGCTTGTTCAATATACGGAAATCAATAAATGCCATTCACCACATCAATAGACATAAAGACAAGAACCATATGATCATCTCAATAGATGCAGAAAAAACATTTGACAAAGTTCAGCATCACTTTATGTTCAAAACACTAGAATAACTAGGGATAACAGGAACTTACCTCAACATTGTAAAAGCTATATATGCTAAACCTCAGGCTAGCATCATCCTAAATGTGGAAAAACTGAAGGCATTCCCTCTAAAATCTCGAACAAAACAGGGATGCCCTCTATCAGCACTTCTATTCAATTTAGTTCTTGAAATACTAGCCAGAACAATTAGACAGACAAAAAAAATTAAAGGCATAAAAATAGGAAAAGAAGTATTTAAATTATCGCTATTTGCAGATGTCATGAAAATATATTTAACAGACCCCAAAGGGTCTACAATGAAACGGCTAGAGTTAATAAATGAATTCAGCAAAGTGGCAGAATATAAAATTAACACGCATAAATGAAAGGCATTCCTGTATGTCAGCAACACAGCTTCTGAAATGGAAATGAGGAAAACCACTCCATTCACAATATCCTCAAATAAAATAAGATACTTGGGAATCAACCTAACAAAAGACGTGAAAGTTTTATATACTGAAAACTACAGAACCCTAAAGAGAGAGAGAGAAGAAGATCTTAGAAGATGGAAAATCAAAAGACCCAGAATAGCAAAAGCAACTCTAAACAGAAAATATGAATCTGGAGGTATAGTGATACCAGAGTTCAAACTGTACTAAAAGCAATAGTAACAAAAACAGCGTGGTACTGGTAACAAAATAGGCAGGTGGAACAATGGTACAGAATAGAGGACACAGAAACCAATCCTCAAAATTACAACTTTCTTATATTTGAAAAAGGGGCTAAAAGCATGCAATGGAAGTAGGATAGCATCTTCAAACAATGGGGTAGGGAAAATTGGGAAAAGGTGGGGCAAGGGAGAGAAGTGAACAACAGCAGATGAGGTAGAGAAAGAAGATGGGAGGGGATGGGAGGGGGTATAGTAGGGGATAGTAGGGGATAGGAAATGTAGCAGAATACAACAGTCACTAATATGACATTATGTAAAAATGTGAATGTGTAACCGATGTGATTCTGCAACTCGTATTTGGGGAAAATTGGGAGTTCATAACCCAATTGAGTCAAATGTATGAAAGATGATATAGGATGAGCTTTGTAATGTTTTGAACAACCAATAAAAAATAAATAAATAAAGGTTTAAAGTTGAGTGGGAAGAAATCAGCTAAAAAAGAGTTGAGATGCATTCATTTTGCTAAGCAGAAACTTTGTTTTGTGTACTTGTAACTGTCACAAATTTATTTTACCAGAAAACTGGCTTTTAAAAATGCACATAATTGAGATTAAAGGATAATCCACTTACCTTCAAGAAAAACTCATAGCATTTCCTATATTTTTCATATTTTATTTTTTTGTGAATATTTTGTCATGGACCAGGTCTAGACTTAGGCTATTCTTCCAGAATACTACCTCATCTGACAAGTTGGTACAATGTGTTGGATTGTTCTTTTCATCTTTTATTTAATAGTTTCTAGATGATAATGTGTATTTTTCCATATGTTTGTTTGGACATACATACCCAACTATATCTTTGCATTTTCTGTTTTACTGGGGAAGAGACTCATCAAAAGCTCTTTATTATATGTATCAACAATCAAACATTTAGAGCATGCAATTATACATAATTTTGCATGAAAATATTTTTATACCATTTTTATAAAGATTTAGAATTATTAATACTGTCCCTACTGTAATTAGTAACTCCTTACAAAAAGAATTAATCAATTGACTTTATATCAATTATGAATATGAAAATTACTAAAATAAGTATTTGGCAATTAATATGCAATTGATAGAAAGTGAAATCACAAGAAAGCCATTTAAAATGTCAGTGCATATGGTCCTTAAATAATAGGTTGTTCAAAAAAAAAATTCTCTAATTCAAAAGAGTTAATATGCCATATTACAGCTAAATGTGATATAAAAACCTTAAATTATCAGTATTGATAAATAAGAATGATACCTGTTTACTTAAATATGTTTATTTGATTTTCACTGTAAGATGTTAATTCTGGAAGACTTGAGAATTAAGAAAGACTTGGTCTATATTATTTCTAACAGGCTAATCAAAGTACTTTTAAATATATATGTATATATATATATATATATATATATATATATATATATATATATATATATATATGTAACACATATGCATGAATATAGATACATATGCATAATAAATGTATTGTAATATATTTATCAGGTGGTTATAATTTTTAAATTTTCTCAAGAAAAGAATGACTATAAAAAACAGTTTTAAATGTAAATTTCATAGCATAGTACTGTTTGTAATGCTATGAGAGAAAAATACTTATGGAGGGAAAATGAAAAAGGAAGAGAGAGAAGGGGGAAAATGAGGAAGAAAGTGAGTAAAGAAGAGGGAGAGGAGTGTTTGATGAAAAGATAAAAGTGGAGGGGCTGGGTTTGTGACTCAGTGTTAACATGCTTGTCTAGCATGTGTGAGGCAGTGGGTTATATTCTCAGCACCACATACGAATAAATAAAATGAAGGTCTATCAACAACTGAAAAAATAAAAAAAGGAGAAATATTACCAAAATTCCAAGATTTTATGAATGTTAAATACAAAAAATTATGTTGCATAGCCTTATGTAAATTCTAGACTCCCCAAAATAATCATTAAATGCTAGATAATTAGTGTTATAACTAAAAATCCATTGCTCTTTCTTCTACATTCTGTGGCATGCTAGTGCTAAAATAAATTGTATTATAACACCAAAATAAAATTCTAATATTTATACAGTAACTGACCCAGTTTAACATCAATGCAAGAAGATTCCTATGTGATATAATGTGTATTTTGACGTTCATTTTTATTCAACACTGGTACATTACTATTTCTCCAGTTAATGCACATCATAGGATGTATATTTCATCCACAATTTAGCAAATATATACACATTTGTTTTGCTTTCAATCACTTTTGCTTCAGAACACATGTATTCCTCCATGTTTCTTGACTTCTCTTTTTGTGACACTTCTTTCCAAACACATTATTTTCGATTTCCATTATCACTTTTGAAGCAAAACTGACACACCCGTCATGATAAAACATAACACTAATATTACCATTAGATGTAAAACTGGTTTAAATGAATGATTGTACATCAATATAAGATTTCTTGTATACTTTCAGATATCAATTCAATCCATTATTCAAAGTGAAACCAGTTATATCATTTATTCACAGTATGGTCTATTCATGCATTGTCTATATATTGATAGACACATGGTACACCTCTGTGTACTCCCAACAATAATTTCTATATCTTCAAAATATTGCTCCCAGAAATGGTGGAAAAAATATGCATGTCAACTGATCTACATATACATTTTATCACAGTAATATTCTGGACACAAAATGCAAAGGTCACACTTATGACTGTCCCAAAGCCTAAATGGAAAGTGAACATGGATTACTAAAAACATCCATGTCCAGGTTGCCTAATGCTCTCAAATGTCAATCCTATTGGTGATTACATATGTGTTTCTTCCTAAGACTACATTTTCAATCTCACCCTGTTGAAACTGTCTAAACCTCTCACTCATTTTATAATTTGCCTGATTTCCTACTCTCTATTCACATCTGCTTTCCTACTTTTTCCCCCAGTTCATCATTGTGACTGACTCTTCACATGTGCTGACATTTATATTCAATCTCTACCAGAAACCCTATTGCTAAAGAACTTTTGGTCCATATTCTATACTCAATCTTCTTCGTAATCCTACCGACTATATTCCTAATCCTAGCAAAAATCCCTTTTTTAACTGGATGCTCTCTTCTACATTCAATCATCGAAGGTACAAGGATCTATGCCATTGCATATCAATTTATCTGAAACATATGTGCAGAACATAATTCAAAGCTAAGTATCCCACTCAAAGGCCAAATTCCCTTCTAGGATTCAAATCTTACCTAGATTTATATTTCAATACTTATATTTCACCTATATTTTCATGTAAATATCGCAGGTTTCCAATAACATTGTTCATCAAGCAGAATGATTCCTAACCCATATTGAACATGTTATTAATCCTAACCATACACTGTTCCTCAATCTAACTTTACAGAAGAGCAGAGACAGAGTTGGTATTACAATACAGGAATGTATGGATCTTCCACCTGCTGAGAACCTCAAAGGTCCATGTAGAAATAATCCCTGGAGAATGTGTAGGATGCTATGAACGACCTGAGAGGGCAAAAGTCATCTTCCATGGCAAAAAAACATGGTCAGGATAAAGGGTTGTGTCTTAATCAGAATCTCTCTTCTTAATGTAGAGAAGATGGACCAAACCAAGCCTCTGTGGAGAGCTGTTCCCCAGTACCTATGGTTGATATACCATTCTAACTTATGAAAATGTCAGAGGAAGTAGGTGCAGCCTCCATCTCATGGGACCCTTGGAAGCATCTGTTAGGACAAAGTGGCTGCCAAGGCTGTGACCTCATTCAGTTCCTGAAGGAAGTGACCTACCTCACTTTCTTGGTGATGGAATCTCTGAACTTGGGATCCAGGAAACCAGGCACACAGAGCCAGTCCCAGTACCAGTCCCAGTGGTCTCACTTGTTTGGATTTACCAAGGACAGAGTCAGTCTTTCTTGGTACCTACTGATGTGAGGATGGCCAAATGCCAGAAAAGCTCTGAAGAGGGGCCCTTCCTGAGAAAGCAGAAAGTGGCTCACCAATGGATCCTCACAACTTCACAGAGTTGGCCAAAGAAAACAGATCTGAGACAAGACAGGCCATTTTGGGGTAACATAGTATGGCCCACCATTCAGAGGACACACTGTATAGTCACAGACCTACTTGGGGAAAGGAGGTGCCTTTGTGGGTGTGGGTGTGAGTTTTTGGTTCTGTCTCATTTTCTGAGAATAGGTGGAAAAGGCGGGTTTTTTTTGGTTTGGTGTGGACTCTTTATAGTAGGTCGTTTGACAAGGTGAGTGTTTCTTTATCTATGTATTCCACTGTGTCCATGGTTGAAGACATTAGAAAAAAGAATGCATCAAGGATGTGTCCTGTCTATTAGGAAGCTTCCCAGCATTCATCCTGCCCGATTTATTAATGGACTGTGGCTTGTCTTATAGATGTGCAACACCTACTAAATTCCTAAGTTCAGGTTTTCTTCCTAAATTCTGGCCACTCTCCAAAATAGTCTTATGGATTTGTGTCCAAGATATGTAACCCTCCAAGCTCTGTGACATGGCCATGTACTGGATAGCTGAAGGAAATGGGAGCATCTCAGAAAACACAGATATCAGTGTGACCAGTAAAGTCTCAGTGGAAAAACCCTTCTTTTGGCCTTTTGCTTACCTATTGATCTGTTGACCTGAATGTCAGGAGGTCTTTGCCTCAGTCCACCCATTTGGGAAGACTGATGAAAACTGTTTTCAAATGGAAATGCATGCGCATCACCTGTCGCTCTTTGTTTAATTGCTTAGGATAAGGATGTGTCTGATTCAGCCTCTTGGCCCTGTGTGATGCTGTGGCTTAGATTCTCAGCACCTCATGGATCTAAAGAAAGATTCCATGTGTGTATCCAAAACAAAAATGGTAAAAAACCACGCTGACTTTAGGAAAATAAGTGGCAAGGGAGCTCTTTTGAACACTGTCTTGGGCTGCGCCCCTCATGGAAAACTCCAGCAAGAGGTTATGATTAGTGTCTATATGGAAGAAGATGAGGGCCTTGTGGGAGTGTTTTGGTTTTAATTGTGTTTATTTGTGTGGTGGTTGGAAGTGATGACTGGGTCCACCTGGGCTTGAACTCTGGTGTGATACCCTTAAAGACTGAGGTCTAGAACTGACGTCAGAGAAGTATTGCCATGAATTGTGTTGGGGTTTTAGGAGGCCATGCATGAGAGTCGCTCTTGGAAACTGAGATCTTGGACCAGGGTAGCTTTCCACAGAACACTGGGAATCTCAGCCAGGATATCACATGATTTCATTCTGAAAGACTTGGCAGCAATAGTTGAGAGTCAAAACTCACATGGACCTCATATTGTAGACCTCAATGGGCCTGGCTTCATGTGACTTTTTGGTCACTCTTTGGGAAGACTTTCCTCTGAGAGTTCTCCAGAACTTTCATTGAAATAAACTTCCTCAACATTTAATGGTTCCTGAATAAATTTAAACCCACAGTGCCTCCAACTTCATCCTTTAAAAATGGCTAGATAAGTACCATGACATTTTTTTAAATTCCCATGACCAGATGGCACTGGAGTAACTTTGGATCTTATGCTGTTGATCATGAGTGTACAAGACAGTGCCTTGATTGACTTGGTTTCATGAGAATGGTGTAGAACAGAGATGCCAGTAATTTGGAGACTGCTGAGTTGGGGCCTAGAGCAGTGATGTGCAGGTGTGTGATAAAACATCTGTGTTGGGGCCATGTGGATCTGCCATTGGCTTCCAAATGGCTTGTGACTGACATGCTGCAGCCAGCAGACCCTTATATGTAAAGGCATCTTGTTATATGGAGATTTTTCAGGGCAATGTTCAGAATCAAGTTGCTATGGTCAAGGGGGCAAGCATGTGCGATAGAAGCCTGGTTGGTGCATTTATATGCAGACCCTGACACACCACATGTGACAGAAATCCCTCCAGCACTGTGCCCCAGTTGAAGTCCTTGTATTTCAAGAAGCAAATTCCAAACTCCAAGTGCAGCAGCAAGAAACACCACGAAAACTGGAGGATTACCAACTGGGTTCACAGTCCAAACAGGGAGACACTTAGCCCCAAGTTGCCACAGTTTACCTACAAAGAGAGAATTCAGAACTGCTGCCACATGTTCATTAGGAAAATAAGAAACAACATCCTCCAGGTCACATAGATGAAGACCCAGCTTTGATGGTCTCACTACAAAGAAAGCTAAAGCTTCTGACAACAACGTATATTTCAAGTGCCCAACCTCAGAGGCAGTTTCTCAAGAAGTCTTTAGGCAAGCAGAGCTCCATGTTTCTGGAGTGTTTACCCTTTCCCTTACTTTTGGAAACTCCTCTACCACCTTCAAGGTTGTGAACTCCTGAGCATTTTCCATTCCAGATATGTATTAACAGATTTTCTAATTCTTCTCCTCTAATTGTGTCTTACTTGGGGCGAAGGTAATGTCAAGGCATTTTTCTGGATGAGAGTGGAAAGATTTTTGTTTAGCATATGTTTGCATACACATTGGATTCATTTTCCTATTTTCCATTTGAAATACTGAATCCCTGACACTAACCCATACTGTACTAGAATCTGACTACTAATCCTAATATGATGGAGAAAAAGAATCCTAACAGAAAAGAAATAGAAGCTGTTCAGAGAAGGCATGGTATATATTTGGACTTGCCTTTTGCAAGTAGGTGTTATAATTCTAGTCAATTTTTAATTGAAATAGTCCTCCATGTGTTTTTAAAGTTAACAAATATGTGAATTCCTGTCTCCCTTTCACTGTAGACTATTCAGCACATCTATTTTATATGCACATAAAGAATCCTACCTTTTATCACGTGTATATTTTTGTGCGGTAGCTGATTTGGCAGATACAAATTTTGAGAAGAGATCACTCCTTTTAGATGCTGTTGGAACTGAAAATTGAACCTATGGGTGAGCTTCCTAGGAGAACAACATTATACATAAATCCCTGTTAAGTAAATTGAATATTTTTAGATCTGTGAATGATGTATATTTCATGGTGAATTTGGATTGGCATATATGTTGCTACATTTTAAAATTTGTGTGTGTGTGTGTGTGTATACACACATACACACTCTCCAGATTTTTCAAAATATGAAATATATGTGTCTTATTTACACTGGCTAAATTCATTCATGTTCAAGTATGTGGATTTATAATCAACTTTTCACAAGATTATTTTCGGAAATATTCATCCACCTGAAATTCATATTTGTTTTCTATTACTGAAAACTAACTTCAGTGAATGGTGCATACGTATCCTGTTGATAGTCACAGCCGAAGGGGCCACAGCAAACTTCCAGGTGCCAGCAAACTTTCAGCTGCAGGCTGATGACTGGCTCACAGCGGCCTTAGCAACTTCTAGCTCATTGTCTCCTCTGTGGTGATGCTCATTGGAGATGCTCATTGAGATGTTTCCCCGCCTTTCAGACTTCCAGCTTATGATTGGCTCACAGCAGCCCCAGCAACATCTAGCTGATTGGCTCCTCTGCGGTGATGCTTATTGGGCTGTTTCCCTGCCCATTCAGACCATGGAGCTGCTCATTGGGGGACTTTTTTGGCTCTGCCCACGTGACCCAGCCAATCTGCCTCAAGAGCAGGAGGATTGTGAGAAGTGGATAGAGGCTTTTGTGGGAGGGAGAGGCTTTTGGGAAGCTGGTGTTGGGAGTTGGGGTTCTGAGGATTTTTCCTGAGAGGCTGTTTTGCTTGGCGTGTGTGGTTCTAAAAATAAAGTTAGTTTCTTTTGACAAGTGGATTCTGATTGTGCCCAGCCAGACAGCGGCATTTGGTGGCTCATATGGGGAGCGACTGAGGGTAACTGATAAGGTAAACTGCTCACTCTTGAGGGCAGGGCGAGAGGATGGGTAGCCATTTTATGATTCCTATTTTGTTTTAAGTTGCCTGTCCCTGGAGATGAGTGAGATGGAAGAAAAACTGCTCACATCTGAGGAAAAAACTATTTGTGTCTGAGGAACAGATAGGGAGAAAGGCTATAATAATTTTTTGTTGTTCCATTTTTATTTCGTTCTATCTCTTTTTTTGTTTGGTGTTATCTTGTTGGTTTGTATTATAGTAGAAATATGGGATCAAAAATTAGTAAAAAACAAACCAAAAAAGTGTTAAGTAAATTGTTAGAGGAAGGAGGCATCCCAGTAAAATCAAGAGCAGTCATGGCAATTGTTGATACAATACAAAAATGTAGACCATGGCTTTTTAAGGAGGAGTTGTTAAATATATCACAATGGAACCATCATGGTGCAGATTTAAAAAGAATAGAAAAGAAAAGCCCAGGGATTCTGCCAGTTGACACATTGCCATTGTGGACATTCATATCTTGTTTGCTTAGTTCAAAGCCTTCAGTTCAGTCAATGGTAGAGGAAGAAGAAGACATATTGATTCAAGTAAAACAGAAGGTGTCTCAAGTTAGTCAGACAGAAGAAAAAATTCAAGTAAAAGAGAAGGTCTCTCGAGCTAGTCAGATAGAGGAAACTATTCAAGTAAAAGAGAACGTCTCTCGAACTAGTCAGACAGAGGAAAAAATTCAAGTAAAAGAGAAGGCCTCTAAAGCTAGTTAGACAGAGAAAGAAAGTGTAAAACAGTAAAAAACATCAGGGGAAATTTACAACAGGAGACTGCTACTAACACCTTTCTATCACCAGATGACATAAGTGTCCAACTAACAAGGCCACTTTCTTATGCTGGGAGGCCCCCAACTCCTGCAGTTGATAGTTAGGATCCTGAGACAAGATCTCAAATATTAACATGCCCTGTATTTGAGGGAGGAGGGCAGCGTGTTTACCATGCTTTAAATTTCAAAACAGTGAAGCAGCTAAAAGAGGCTGTAACAACCCATCGTCCTCAAGCACCCTTCAATGTAATCATGGTCGAATCCATTAACAACTTGAACATGAAGCCAGTGGATTGGGCTAATATGTGTAATGTTGTGCTAAATGGAGGACAATGCATGTTATGGAAGGTTGCCAATGAGGAATGTTGAAAGGAGACAGCTAGGCGAAATGCAGGAGCTGGTTATCCTCAGAGAAATCTAGATATGTTGTTAGGAAAGGGACCTTATGAAGATCAGCCGCAGCAAATTGCATATGATCATGGTGTATGTGCAGAAATTGGTGTAGATGCAATTAAGGCATGGAAGACTTTACAAGAACATGGAGGTTTACAAGGTCAATTATCTAAGGTAATACAAGGAGCTAATGAACCTTATGCTGAATTTGTAGATAGGCTTATTCAAAGAGCTACCAGAGTTTTTGGGAATACAGAACAAGCAATGCCATTACTAAAACAACTGGCTTATGAGCAAGCGAATCGTTGTTGCAGAGATATCATTAGACCATGGAAAAATGAAGATTTAAACACATTGATTTAATTATGTAGAGACATTAATGAACAAGAGCAAGTCATGGCAGCTGCAGTAAAACAGGCTTTAGTTGCCAGATACATTAATGAACAAGGGCAAATTGTGGCAGCTACAGTAAAACAGGCTTTAGATGCCAGACCAAGAACATGCTACCAATGTGAAGAAACAGGACATTTTAAAAGGAATTGGCCCATAGAAGGAGGGTTTAACAATATTAGGTATCAAAGGAGTAGAATACCAGGTATTTGGCCACAATGCCATAGAGGGAGACATTGGGCTAATGAGTGCTGTTCTCAAACCACCATAGAGGGTACTCAATTATCAAAAAATGAACAAGGACCAGGTGTTTATCCACGATATCATGGAGAAAGGCATTGGGCTCAATTGCCAAATAAATGGACAGGGGGTTCCAATGCTCCGGGGCCCCAAACCACAAATATACAGAGCACTGGAGGAACCCAGCAACCCCAACAGGGTAGTGCCCAGGACACATTGTCCATCAGATCCCTCATCAGACAAACCAGAGGGAGCACAGTGTTGGACATCTGCGCCTCTGCCAGATCAGTACTAACTCCAGAGATGGGAGTTCAAATCATTCCCACAGGGGTAAAAGGACCTCTTCCCAAAGGAACCATGGGCTTATTATTGGGATGCAGCTCTTCTACTCTAAAAGAACTTATGATAAGTCCTGGGGTGATTGATCCCGATTATGAAGGTGAAATAAAAATTATAGCCAGTTCTCCAAAGGACATATCAGTAATTTCACAAGGAGATAGAATAGCACAGTTACTAATAATACCCAGCCTATATGATAAATTTTCCAGTCGTACTGTAGAAAGATGTTCCAAGGGATTAGGCTCCACAGGTGTAGATTTGGCTATGCTTTCTTTAAATTTAGATTCTCGCCCCATGCTAAAACTAAATATTCAAGGGCATGAATTGAATGGGCTACTGGATACAGGTGCAGACATTAGCATCATCTCTCGTCAAGAATGGCAAAAACATTGGCCATTACAACAAGCCACTCAAACGCTTCGAGGCCTATAAGTGGCGACTAATCCCCATAGAAGTAAAATGGTATTAGATAGGAATGATCCTAAAGGATGTGAAGGAACTATACAGCCATATGAATTGGATCATCTTCCCATAAATTTATGGGGACGAGTTGTCCTAGATCAATTATGTTTGACATTAACAAATAACATCAACCAAAATGCAGCCACTATTATGACTAGACAAGGTTTTAGGAAAGAAAAAAGATTAGAAAAACAAGAATAAGTCATAGCAGCACCAATACAAATAGATCAAGGAACAGAGAGACATGGGTTGGATTTTCAGAAAGGGCCACTGAGACAATAAAAATTACCTGAAAATCAGAAAGACAGTATGGGTTCCTCAGTGGCCCCTGACTGAAGAAAAGATACAAGCAGTCCATGACCTGGTAAAACAACAATTAGCAGAAGGACATATACAACCGACTGTATATCCCCAAAATACTCCCATTTATGTCATCAAAAAGAAATCTGGTAAATGGAGACTATTGCAAGATTTTAGAGCCATTAATAATGACATGGTTATTATGGGACCTGCTCAATCAGGGATTCCTCAATTGTCTGCTTTGCCAATAACCTGGTATGTTTTAGTTATAGATATTAAATATTGTTTTTTTTTTTCAATTATAATTCATCCTAAGGATAGTCCAGGTTTTGCTTTTACTATCCCTGCACTGAATCATGAAGGTCCTGATCAGAGATATGAATGAAAAGTACTCCCTAAAGGGATGGCTAACAGCCCAACTATGTGTCATATTTATGTTAACAAAGTAATCCAGCCACTTAGAAATCAAAATTCTGAACACAAATATTTCACTATATGGATGATGTATTATTAGCACACAAAGCTAAAAACACATTGCTAGAAAGTTATGCCACACTTACAAACTTATTAAAAATTATAATGTAGAGATAGCAATAGATAAAGTACAATTAAATTTTCCAATTAATTATTTAGGAGTTCTGTTATCCTCAACCATGGTCAGTCCACCAAAAATTCAAATACGAGTAGATCAACTCAAATCACATAACGACTTTCAAAAGTTATTAGGAGACATTAATTGGATAAGGCCTTATCTAGGTATACCAACAGGAGAGTTGGGACCTTTATTTGATATCCTAAAAGGTCTATCAGATAAAAATTCACCCTGCATGTTAACACCTGAAGCAAGAAAGGCAATAAAAATCAATGAAACATATATGGAAAATATGCATTTGGATAGAATTGATATAAGTTTGCCTTTATTATTTATTGTACTACCAACAAAAAATATTCCTACAGGAGTATTTTGGCAAGAAGGTCCATTATTATGGATACATTTATCTTATTCTCCTTACACTATTCTTACTAGGTATCCTGAGGCTTTAGGATAATTAATACTCAAAGGAATTAAAGCAGCAAAGGGAGTGTTTGGAATTTCTTCCAATAAAATTTTTACTCCATATACTCTGAATCAAATTGATGAGTTAGCTAATGAGTTAAATACTTGGGCAATAATCATGGTCCAATCTAATGTTTCATTTGATAACCACTTACCATCTAACCCTTTATTTTCTTTTTGGTCATCGCATCCTGTAATTTTTCCAAAATTGAGAAGAAAAACACTTATCATGAATGCTTCAAATATATTCACTGATGTATCAAATAATGGTACAGCAGCAATAGTTATACCTGATAAAACTTATAAATTTTAGTACCCAAACAATCAGCTCAAAAGGTAGAGCTTAATGCAGTTTTACAAGCTTTTGAGATATTTAAATATTCTGTATTTAATTTATTTTCCGATAGTCAGTATATAGTTAATGCTATAGTATCCCTTAAAGTTGCTGGTAAGATTTCTCCTTTCTCTACTGTTTTCTCTTTACTTTCCAATATAAAAAGTCTAATCTGGGACAGAAAAGATCTATTCTTTATAAGACATATCAGGGCACATCCAAAAAGAAGATGATTTGACTCAAGGCCTTATCAGCTGATATCCAAAATTCCAGTTTGACTATCCTTACATCTGAGATAGAACCAGGATGCTTTTTTCATTATCTATTTTATTATTGCCCTTTCCCACATTCTATTTTGTTTTTTGAGCTCATACAGACCTAGTTTAATGTTTTGCTGATCAGTTCTATTTTTTGACAAAAGAGTTTTTGAACATTGCAATGGAGATTTCACGTGTAAAAAGTTATAAGGCCTTTACTATTAGGTTATGTGTTGTATGTATTATATTATGTGTGCACACTTGTGTTTTGTGTTATATGTTTGAATGTTCGTATGTCCATATATGATATATGATGAGCGCTCATAAAAAAAATGGATCCAAATATTTTTTTATTCACATTATTTAAATGGTTTAATTTAAATTGGGTAAAGAGCTGTTGAGGTTTGTTTTAAAATTTGAAAAAAAGGAGGTTAACAGATCTGTTTCCTTTCTTTCACCTTTCCTTTTCATTATATTTAATAATTATCTTCAAGACAATGTAAATAGTTAAGAAAATTGTTTTCTTTCAGTGCCTTCTGGAATGTTACATAATTTTTCTTTAGCCATTATTGCCAGAATTCCTATCTTCATCCCAGTGCTGGTGAAATCAAAGATAAAACCAATCTACAGCTTCTGCAATAGCCATCACTGAAATGCTTGCAGAACTTGCCTAGACACATTGAGAACTCTCCTGTATGCATTGTAAACTACCTGTTTGTGCAGCGACTTGTGGTAGTGTTCGGGTATATTTGCTGATGATGTCATCGGTGGTACAATTTTTCCAAAAGGAGCTGTCAATTGGCTTGGTGTATCTTCCTCTCTTCTGTGTGTCATTATCGTCCAGCTAATGTTTGGGGGCCATTAGAGGTGAGGCAAAGAACCTCACCACCCCCCCGGTGGTACAAAGACCTCTCCACAGGTGTTGCTGTAAACTGGACCCGTAGTCAGTGATGGGTAAGATCCAATTGCAATGGTACCAACTTAACGGGTAAGGACCATATGTACTATTGGACAACCTAAGGCAGGCACTGTCCCTAAGCCACATGTGTGTTGTTTAAACAGAGAGGGGGAGATGTTGAGAGCCACATCCGAAGGGGCCCCAGCAAAATTCCAGAAGCCAGCAAACTTCCAGCTGCTGGCTGATGATTGGCTCACAGCAACATCTAGCTGATTGGCTCCTCTGCGGTGATGCTCATTGGGCTGTTTCCCTGCCCTTTCAGACCACGGAGTTGCTCATTAGGGGACTTATTTGGCTTTGCCCACATGACCTAGCCAATCGGCCTCAAGAGCAGGAGGATTGTGGGAGGTGGAGAGAGGCTTGTGTGGGAGGAAGAGGCTTTTGGGAAGCCAGTGGTGGCAGTTGGGGCTCTGAGGGTTTTTCCTGAGAGGCTGTTTTGTTTGGCGTGTGTGGTTTTAAAAATAAAGTTACTTTCTTTTGACAATTGGCTCCTGATTGTGCCCAGCAAGACTGCGGCATTATCCTAATATTTCTACAGTAACTGCCCCAGTTTAACAGCAATGCAAGTAGACTCTTATGGGACATGATTTGTATTTTGATGTTCATTTTTATTCAACACTGGTACATTACTATTTCTTCAGTTTATGCACATCAGAGGGTATATATTTCTTGCACAAGTTGTCAAATTTATAGGCATTTGTTTCACTTTCAATCACTTCCTGCTTCAGAACACATGCATTACTCCAGGTTTCTTAACTGGTCTATTCGTGAGACTTCTTTCCAAACATATTATTTCCGATTTTCTTTATAATTGTTTAAGCAAAACTCACACACCCTTCATGATAAACCATAACTATCATTTCACAATTAGATGTATAACTGTTTGGAATGAATGATTGTATATCAATATAAGATTTCTTATATATTTTCTGATATCAATTCAATCCATGATTTAAAGTGGAACCAGTTATATTATTTATTCACAGTATGGTCTATTCATGCATTATCTATATTCATAGACACAGGGTACACCTCTTTGTACCCCCAATACTAATTTATACGTTTTCAAAATATTGCTCCCAGTAATAGAGGAAGAAATACTCATGTCACCTGATCTAAATATGCATGTTATCACAGTAATATTCTGGACGCAAAATGCAAAATTCACACGTGTGATTGTACCAAAGCCTAAATGGACACTGAACATGGATTACTAAAAACATCCATGTCCAGCTTGCATAACGCTCTCAAATGTCAATCCTATCGGTGACTACATATTTGTTTCTTCCTAATATATTCAACCTCAAAACTGTTGAAAATGTCTAATACTATCACTCACCCTGTACTTTGCCTGTTTTCCTAATGTCTCTATTGATATCGGCTTTCCTACATATTTTCCCCAGTTCATCATTGTGACTGACCCTTCACATGTGCTGACATTGATATTCACTCTCTAACCAAAACCCAATTGCTAAAGAACTTTTGGTACAAATACTAAATTCACCCTTGTTCCAAAATCTACCGACTATCTTCCTGATCCTATTGATTATCCCTGTTTGAGTGGAGGTTCTCCTCTACATTCAATCATCCAAGGTACAAGTCCTATGGCATTGTATATCGACTTATCTGAGACATGTGTGCAGAACGTAATTTAAAGCTATGTATCGCAATCAATTGCCCAATGCACTTCTGAGCTTCAAATCTCACCTAGATTTCTGTTTACATACTTATATTTCACCTCTGTATTCCTATAAATATTGCAGGTTCCCAATACCATTATTCATCCCACAGAATGATTCCTAAACCAAATCGATCCTGTTATTATCCCTAACCATACACTGTTGCCTCAATCTAACATTACAAAAGAGCAGGGACAGAGTTCATCTTACAATACAGGAATGTAGGGGATCTTACACCTGCTGAGAACCTCAAATTTCTATGCAGAAATGATCCCTGGAGAAGATGTAGGCAGCTATGAAGGACCTGAGCGAGCAAAAGCCATCTTCCATGGCAAACACCTTGTGATAACGAAGGGATGTGTATGAATCAGCCTCTCTTTTCTTAATGTAGAGAAGATGGACCAAACCAGACCTGCGTGGAGAGGTGTTCCCGGGTGGCCATTGTTGATATACCATTCAAACTTGTCAAAGTGTCACAGGAAGTAGGGGCAGCCTCCATCTCATGAGACCCATGAAAGCAACTGTTAGGACAAAGTGGTTGCCAAGGCAGTGATCTCATTCAGTTCCTGAAGGAGGTGACCTACCTAACTTCGTTGGTGATGTAACTCTCTGAAATTGGGATCCAAGAACCCAGGCACCCAGAGCCAGTCCCAGTCCCAGTCCCAGTGGTCGAACTTGTTTGGATTTACCAAGGACAGAGTCAGTCTTTCTTGGTACCTAATGATATGAGGATGGCCAAATGCCAGTAGAGCTCAGAAAAGGGGCCTTTCCCTAGATAGCAGGTATTGGCTCAATGCTGCCTGCTGACAACTTCGTAGAGTGGGCCAAGAAGAACAGATCTGAGACAGGCCAGGCCACTTTGGGGCAACATAGTATGGCCCACCAGTCAGAGGACACTCCAGATAGTCACAGACCTACTTGGGGGAAGGAGGTGCTTTTGTGGATGTGGATGTGAGTTTGTGGTTTTGTCTCATGTTCTGAAAATAGGTAGGAATGGTGGTTTGTATGGTTTGGAGTTGACTGTTTCTAGGAAGTCGTTTGGCAAGGCGAGTGTTTCTATGTCTGTGTATCCACTGTGTTCGTGGTTGTAGTCTTTAGAAAAGAGAATGCATCAATGGAGGTTTCCTGTCTAGTTGGAAGCTTCCCAGCATTCATCCTGCCCACTTTATAAATGGACTGTGGCTTGCTTATGGATGGGCAACACCTACTATCTTCCTAAGGTCCTCTACACATCTTGATTTCTGGCCTCTCTCCAGAATAGGCTCATGGTTTTGTGGCCAAGATATGTACCACCTCCAAAATCTGTTACATGGCCATGTAATGGATAGCTGAAGGAAATGGGAACATCTCAGAAAACTCAGATATCAGTGTAACCAGTAAAGTCTCAGTTTAAAAACCTTGCTTTGGCCCATTTGCTTACCTATGGTTATGTTGCCCTGAATGTCAGGAAGGTATTTGCCTCAGGCCACCCCTTTCTGAAGCCTGAAGAAAACATTTTTCAAATGGAAATGAATGGGCATCACCTGTGGATCTTTGCTTAATTGCTTTGGAAAGAGATGTGTCTGAATCAGCCTCTTGGCCCTGTGTGAGGTTGGGGCTTTGATTCTCAGAAGGTGATAGATCTAAAGAAAGATCCCATGTGTGCTTGGGTGTTCTATTGCCTCCAACTCACATAAAGGATTTATACCCGACAATCAGTAGGATTAAATTGGAGAATCAGAACAGTATTAACGGCAGGCCTATTTGATCACTCCTGGTTCACAGGAAGGGTGTCTAGGTCACCCTGACTTTAGGCAAATGAGGGGCAAGGGAGTTTATTTTGGAAACTGTCTTGGGCTTCGCCCCTCATGGAAAATTCCATTCAGAGGTTACGATGAGTGTCTATATGGAAGATGATGAGGGCCATGTGGCAGTGTTTTGGTTTTAATTGTGGTCATTTGTGTGCTGGTTGGAAGAGATGACTGGGTACACCTGGACCTGAACTCTGGTGTGATTCCCCTTAGAGACTGAGTTCTGGAACTGACTTCAGGGAAGTATTGCCATTAATTTTGGTGGGATTTTAGAAGGCCACACATGAGAGTCGCCCTTGGAAACTGAGATCTAGTCTCAGGGTGTCTTTCCACAGTGCACTAGGAATCTCCACCAGGATATAAGACGATTTTATTCTGAAAGACTTGGCAACCATAGTAAAGAGTCAAAACACATATTGAACTCACATTGAGTAGACATCAATGGGTCAGGCTTCATGTGACATTTTGGCCACTCGTTGGGAAGTGTTGCCTTTTAGAGTTCTCCAGAGCTTTCATCCTCACCATTTAATGGTTCCTGAATGAATTGAAAAACCAGTGCATCCAACTTGATACTTGAAAAATGGCTAGATAAATACCATGAAATTTTTGAAATTCCCATGACCAGGTGACACTGGAGAACCTTTGGATGTCCTGTTGCTGATCATGAGTGTACCAGACAGTGCCTTGAATCACTGGGTTTCATGAAAATGGTGTAGAACAGAGATGCCAGTAAGTTGGAATTTGCTGAGTAGTGGGCCTAGAACAGTGCTGGGCAGGTGTGTGATTAAACATCTGTGTTGGTGTCATGTGGATTGGCCATTGGCTTCCAAATGGCTTTTGACTGACATGGTGCAGCCAGCAGACCCTTGCATGTAAAGGCATCTTGTTATATGGAGAGGTTTCAGGGCAATGTTCAGAATCAAGTTGCTAGGGACAAGGGGGAAGTCTATGTTGGATATAAGACTGGTTGGTGCATTCTCCTGGCAGACCCTGACCCACCACACATGACAGAACTCCCTCCAGCACTGTGTCCCAGTTGAACTACTTGTATTTCGTGAAGCACACCAAACTCCCATTGCAGCAGCTAGAAAGACCATGAAAAATGGAGGATGACCACATGGCTTCAGAGTCCACACAGGAAGACACTTAGCCCCCATTTGCCACAGTTTACATACAAAGAGAGAATTCTGCACTACTGCCTCATGTTCATTAAAGAATAAGAAAACATGTGCTCCAGGTTACATAGATGCAGACCCAGCTTTGATGGTCTCACTGCAAAGGAAGCTAAAGCTCCTGACTACAACATATATATCCAGTGCCCAAACTCAGAGGCAGTTTCTCATAAGTCTTCCGGTCAGCAGAGCACCATGTTTGTGAAGTGTTTACCCTGTCCCTTACTTTGGAAACTCTTCTACCACCCCCAAAGTTGTGAACTCCTGAGCATATTCCATTCCAGATAAGTATTTATAGATTTTCTAACTCTTCTCCTCTAATTGTGTCTAACTTGGGGCGAAGGTAATGTCAAGGCATTGTTCTTGATGAGAGTGGGATGATTATTTTAGCACATATTTGCATAAACATTGGATTGATTTTCCTAATTTTCATTCGAAATACTGAATCACTCCCACTAACCCATACCCTACTAGACTCTATATTCTGACTCCTAATCCTAATATAATGGAGAAAAATAACCCAAAATGAATAGGCATACAAGCATTTCAGAGGAGGCATGGTGTATAATTGGACTTGCCTTTTGCATTATATAGAATTGGAGTTATAAATCTAGTCAATTTTTTGTTGAAATAGTTCTCCATGTGTTTTTTTAACTTTTGTTGTTTGTTGTTCAAAACATTATATAGTTCTTGATATATCATATTTCACACTTTGATTCAAGTGAGTTATGAACTCCCATTTTTATCCAGTATATAGTTTGCAAAATCATATCAGTTACGCATCCATTGATTTACATATTGCCATACTAGTGTCTGTTGTATTTTGGTGCCTTTCCTATCCTCTACTATCCCCCCTCCCCTCCCCTCCCCTCCCATCTTCTCTCTCTACCCCCTATACTGTAATTTATTTTTCCCCCTTGTATTTTTCCCTTTCCCCTCACTTCCTCTTGTCCGTAATTTTGTATAACCCTGAGGGTTTTCTTCCATTTCCATGTAATTTCCCTTCTCTCTCCCTTTCCCTCCTACCTCTCATCCCAGTTTAATGTTAATCTTCTTCTCATGCTCTTTATCCCTACTCTGTTCTTAGTTACTCTCCTTATATCAAAGAAGACATTTGGCATTTGATTTTTAGGGATTGACTTCCTTCACTTAGCATAATCTGCTCTAATGCCATTCATTTCCCTGCAAATTCTATGATTTTGTCATTTTTTAATGCTGAGTTAAACTCCATTGTGGCCTCTGGCGTGCGCCCAGGTTTCCGTTCCTGTCTTCCTGTTTGTTAATTTCTGGCCTATTTATTGTTGTGACCAGGACCTTAGTCAATGCCTTAGTCTGTCTTTTGCATCTCTCATCTTCCCTTTGCTCCCTTTCTTTCTCTTTGTTTCTCTCATATAGTATACTTTCTCGGCTTCTCTGACTAAATCTCCCAAAGTCATATCTTGTGATCCCTCTAAGAGTTGTAACTTTCTTTTAATATCCAGGGCAGCTTGCCCAATGAAGGCCATCATGACAGATGCATTTTGATCCTCTGCCTGAGGATCAATAGGGGCTCGAGCCTTTGACTGAGGGGGAAACCTGTCCTCAGGGAAGACTTAAAAAAGCGGAGCTTGCGATTGCCTCAGCAGACACCACCGAAAGACAGATCCAGGAGGAGAGTGGGGATGACACATGGTGAGTGACCCACCATGGGACAAGCAGTTTCGTCACATGATTTGTTTTTGTCAGGCCTCAAGGAGGCCCTCAAGACATAGGGGGCACATGTTAAGAAAAAGGACTTAAAATTATTCTTTTCATACATAGGAGAATTGTGTCCATGGTTTCCCCCTGAAGGGTCCATTGATGGTAGAAAATGGCTTAGAGTAGGAGACTGTTTAAACCATTTTTTTTTGTTGTTGTTGAAGAAAAAGTCCTAGAACAAAGGTATATTAGACCTTTTGTAGACATTAATATTTTATTAGATTTTTAAACACCTAGAAAAATTTGTAAGTTTAAATTTAAAGACATTTATATTTATCTGTTTATCCAATTTAAATTGAACCATTTAAATCACGTGAATTAAAGATCTTTGGATCCACTTTGAAATAGTAAGCTTGCCTTAATTTGATTTTAATTGGAGTCAGTGGTCTTTTCTTGCATCCTGGTGTAATATTTTGTAGTTTCCCATCGAGATGACCCTGCCCCAATAGATCACAAGACCAGACTACTGGAAATTCTGAAGCTGGCCTTCCCTCCAGGGCTCCGGCATGAAGAGGCAATTTCCAAGGCCTTGGTGTGAGATTTTGGTCCAGGGAGCACTGCAGTGAACCACCGCCCTAAAACTATTAGCAAGCACATGGTGGAGGAGGCCTCCATAGGTAACTGGCGCCTATATAACATCTGATATCCGGTTAAGGGAGATCTCTTCTGATGACAGAGTGGTGTCCTGGGGAGACACACATATACTCCTTTCTGGTACAGTAAGGAGAATCATTGTGTCCTCTGTTATGTTCTGTAGGGAATTCCTCTGAAAGCATAGAGAGGTGCCAATGGGCACGCAGGAGCTCCTATCCCAGAGCTTTAGCAAGACGTTGCATAGTTCCTCTGTTTTTCTGTTTCTGCGCTGGTTTTCTGTTTTTTTGTGTGTTTTGTTCTGTGTTTCATATGTTTTTTTTTTTTTTGGTTTGTTTTAGTGTGTTTTTTTGTGTGATTTCTGTGGTAAAACTTAACTGAAAATGGGTAATAAAGCAAGTAAACTGACACCCATTTGGACTGTGTTTTAAAGAACTGTGATGAACTTTAATACCCTTTGTTAAGCAGGATGAGAGAAACCCCTAGCTGGCTGCCTGGAGCACACCCACTGCAGAGGGCAATGCCTGCTGGGGACCTAAGAACTGAGTATCTCCCAGGTTAACACGTGAAACTCCTTAAAACCCCTTGTCCCTTCAGATCGATAGAATCACAACCATTGGGCAGAGACCCCTGTTTTTCTCCTTTGTTAGCAAAGCAATAAATCTCCCTTTTTCTTTTTCTCAAACCCTGTCCTCATTATTAAATTGGTATTAATTGGCTTCAAAATCAGGAACCAAACTTGAAGTTACAATTTTTGGTACCCCCCACACCCCGGAACTCTTTGAGAGCTGACTACTGAAATGTTAGGAGACGGAGCGTGCTTGGGGTGAAACCGAACAAGAGGAGCTAATCCTGTAAGTGAAAGGAGGGACTGAGGGACTTCCAGCAGCTGCCCAAGCCCTGTTGCTTCAGAGAATTACCTACTTCCTTCCCTGCACTGTAAGGATTTTGCCATCTCTGTTTTCTTAAAAAAGAGAAAAAGAAAAAGGGGACACTAAATACAGTAAAGTCACCATGGAGACCCTTGATTTTACATTTCAGGTTGTCCCTCTGTGAAAACATCTGGTTCCCTTGTGGGAAAATCTATGGTGCCACTGGTGTAGGAGATTTTTCTCTTATCTGCTCTGGTTTAAAGGCTTCTGTCTGTAAGCCATAGTCTGGAGCTCCTTTCAGTCTGTCTTGTGTCTTTGTTTCTGGCCCTTTAAGACATGTGCAATAATGTGTTGATATTATAAATCATTTCTTGGGAATGATCTTAGCTGAATGTGTATCTAAATGATGATGTTTTATTGTAACAATCTGGCATCTGAATGGGTTTTTGAAGCATTGCACAATCTTGCAGTTAAAAGTCGGGTTTAGGAAATTGTTTAGTTTATGATTTCAGATAATTCATGGCAGAGAACTTAAATACTTAGGATGGAAAACTAGAGAACTCTACTTCCAAGTTGGCAAGTAACTTCCCAATCATTCAGGCTTTTTTTTCACCAATTTTTAATTGGGTAGCCTGGGAAAATGTCACTGTGTCTACCAGTGCATTAATTTGGACAAGGATAGTAAATCATAGTATGGTATCTGTTGACAAAACAAGATATAAAGATGTAAAATTTTGTAAACTGTGTCTTAAACTTGTATCATAAAATTTTGTGAATTTTGTCTTAAAATTGTATTATAATTTTCAACATCTGAACCTGAAAATTATGGTTGAAATGCCTTAGGCCTGAGGTGTCTGCTCAGAATAGCAGCTTTTTCCTGCTCCTTCCAGACCTCAGCCAGGACTTATGTTGAATGGCAAATGAAAGAGGCCTGCAAGCTCAGTAGGAGAGTGATCTGAGGCCTAAAAAAAATTAAATTGTATGGTATTTACTAATTAATGGCCAGTCAATTTTTCTAGGACTCTTATTTTTTCCTTAGATTCTTTATTTTTTTTTTTTGAGCTCATGATTTTGATCCTAAAGACCTAGGATGATGTTTTTCTGACCAGTTCTATCTTTGACTAACTGTGTAGTTTTTGAAACATTGCAATGGATATTTCACCTGGAAAAGCTACAAGGCCTTTACTATTATTATGTGTGCACAATTTTGTTATGTGCTGTATGTCTATATATTCATATGTTCGTATATCATATATATGATACACAAATTAACATTTATAAAGAGCACTCATTAAAACAAAAACGCTCATAAAAACAAATTTTAAAAAGTGGATCCAAAGATCTTTAATTCAAGTGATTTAAATAGTTGAATTTAAATTGGATAAAGAGATAAAAATAAATGTCTTTAAATTTAAGCTTACAAGTTTTTCTAGGTGTTCAAAAATCTAATAAAATATTAATGTCTACAAATGTTCTAATATGCCTTGGTTCTAAGACTTTTCCTTCAACAAAAAAATGGTTTACACTGTTCAATATATTTGTCTAATATATTGATAAATAAGTAAAGTAAATTTGATATGGGATTACTCATTCATGAGTACTTTTGTTAGATATCTGATTGATTTACTAAGGTCTGTATAAGTTTGTACTAATGTCTGTATAAGATTGTAATAATCAGTCATGTGTTAAAGAGACAAAAATTTCTGAAAACATAAGTTTACCCATAACATTGTGTTTATTAAGTTTTATTTTTTCTAGAGCAAGCAACCATAAAAATTAAACAACTGATTAAATAAGAACTGTTATTTTAGAGCACTGTACTGCCATTTATTTAAAAGCTAAACTTGGTTAATGTAGAAACTTCAATGTAATTGTGATGCTATTAATGTGCTCATATCTTTCAGGTATACGAATCTGTAAGGTAGAAACTTTAAAAGAGCATTATTTCAAGCTGGTGTTCTAAAGTTGTATGGTAAAAAAATATATTGGGCATTCATTTACTTCTTATCAATAAGATATGTAAAGTTGTATGTTACTTTTTACATTGGGGAACAATTTAAATGTATTTTTATGTTAATGAGAGTCTAATCTATATAAAGGTTAAAAACTTTCAGCCTTTCTTAAATTCATGTTTTAAATGTGATATCATATGGTGTTAACTAATGTTCATGTGACCTCAAATAATATATGTAATCTTTGTAAAATGATATTTAAAAAAACAAAGATCATCTTTAGAAGTAAAACACTTAAGTTTTATTAAGAGCCCTGCCTTACCTGAGATAAGGCTCTGTGTCCCATCTTACTATATGTGAGAATGACTACGAAAGTAGTAGGTCAGATATTATTTCATTTAAAGTTATGTTCAAAAGTTGTTTTTTTTTCTGTCAAGATTTCTAGGATCTCAAACAGGGGATATAATGTATAACTCAGCTTAAAACTTCAGGGTAGCTATTACACGAACTAAGTATTTTTACTCTTGTTAAAAAATTTTATTTTGTAATTTCCTTATAAGTGATCTAAAGATTCCTTGTTAGTGTTTTACAGAAGTGTTGCTTTAAGAACACAACATGGGTTAATTTAAGATAATAAGTCATCACCTACAAGACAGACAGAATAATACAGATCCCAGTTAATAAAAAAAGATAAATAATTATAAAGTTATAGACATTAAAGCCCAGTACTCTTAATATAAGGCTGTTAAAATTTATTTGCTGGATGATTAAGATTAGTATTTATATTAAAGTTACATGAAAAGGGACAAGAAAACCAATATTTGGCTCTTGCCCTCTGAGTCAGTCTGAATCCAGGGAACAAGGGACTTCTCAAAGACCTTTGCAACTCTGGGCCTCATATCTTCCCAATTAGGGAGATTAATGAGACCCCTGGAGAACAGAAAGCCAATCAGTGCATTTGCTAAGAAGAGGAGAGTCATCAGAGAAGGGAGACATCCCTGATGCTTCCAAGGGTAGCCACATGGTCAAGCAAGACCTGGACCCACCTAGCGCAAATGGCACTAGCAGAACTGAGAAGCTGCTCTCAAGTTTCCCCAGGAATGACTCCCATAAAAGCTCAGCTGACTGTTAACAATAGATAGAAACAAAAGTCAGTTTGACTGTTTCATGATAAACACTTAGGAAAGACAGTTAAAACCAAAATACAGCCATTCCTGGGCATTTTAAATAATAATATTAATAATAATAATAATAATTTTTTATACACATTATGTTAGCCTCCCAAAATAAGTAAGACTGGAGGCTACAAAGAAGGATTCCCAGAAAGGAATGCCTGATAACTATAAAAAGAGACTATCAAGAGGAGCTGCCAGAGGCAGAAATTTTTAGTTAAAGGCCTACAGATATTCCTAACCTACAGGTAGGGTTGGTGTTTGCTAGTACGATTATCCAGCCCTGAGTAACAGAATTAAAGGTTTCTCTATTACACACAGAGGTCATACTAGTAAAATGATTTTGCAAGATAAGATGATATTAAATCATTAAACTGTATCTTATGGAGAGGGATAACTGTAACACTAAATGTTAAATATTAAGTTGACAGTCCTGATAACTGGGAATATTAAAGCCTGCTGAGGGAACTTCTATACAGTGACATGTTCCAGCTGCTGCAACATTTTTTCAGTACTCAAGGTTCTTGTTTCTCACACAGAAGAACCCATCCCCAGATGAATTTACAACCTGTTCTTCCCCAACCAGACTTCAAAACGAACTGATTTCTAAAAGGCAACTCATGTTCCTCAACTGACTTCTAAAAGGCAATTCATGTCCCTTATACTGTGCCCACTCACGTCACTCTCTCTCAGCTCAGAAGAAGCCAAAATGAGTGACGCCTCTCGTCTTACAACTATGGAGCCAAAAATAAATAGAATATCAATATAAGTAATTAATTAAGTCAGGTAAAACCAGGAATCCAATTTTGGGTGAGTTCTAAAAATTTGGAGACTGTTACCTGAGGGATTAAAATTCCCTCATTGCTCTTTCCCTACCCTATCAAAAATTTGGAAGGGACACATTAAAAAAGGGGGAATGATTTGCATTTCTCTGACTGCTAGAGATGGTGAGCATTTTTTCATATAATTGTTGATTGATTGTATGTCCTCCTCTGAGAAATTTCTGTTCAGGTCCTTGGCCCATTTGTTGATTGGGTTATTCGTTATCTCATTGTCTAATTTTTTTAGTTCTTTGTATATTCTGAATATTAGCGCTCTGTCTGAAGTGTGAGGAGTAAAGATTTGTTCCCAGGACGTAGGCTCCCTATTTACCTCTCTTATTGTTTCTTTTGCTGAGAAAAAACTTTTTAGTTTGAGTAAGTCCCTTTTGTTGATTCTAGTTATTAACTGTTGTGCTATGGGTGTCCTATTGAGGAATTTGGAGCCCGACCCCACAGTATGTAGATCATAGCCAACTTTTTCTTCTATCAAACGCCATGTCTCTGATTTGATATCAAATTCCTTGATCCACTTTGAGTTAACTTTTGTGCATGGCGAGAGTAAGGGATTCAGTTTCATTTTGTTGCAAATCTCACTCCAGTAAGATTGGCAGCCATTAGGAAGTCAAACAGCAACAAGTGCTGGCGAGGATGTGGGGAAAAGGGTACTCTTGTACATTGCTGGTGGGACTGAAAATTGGTGCGGCCAATTTGGAAAGCAGTATGGAGATTTCTTGGAAAGCTCGGAATGGAACCACCATTTGATCCAGCTATTCCCCTACTCGGTCTATTCCCTAAAGACCTAAAAAGAGCACACAATAGGGACACTGCTACATCCATGTTCATAGCAGCACAATTCACAATAGCAAGACTGTGGAACCAACCTAGATGCCCTTCAATAGACGAATGGATAAAAAAAATGTGGCATTTATACACAATGGAGTATTACTCTGCATTAAGAAATGACAAAATCATAGAATTTGGAGGGAAATGGATTGCATTAGAGCAGATTATGCTAAGTGAAGCTAGCCAATCCCTTAAAAACAAATGCCAAATGTCTTCTTTGATATAAGGAGAGTAACTAAGAACAGAGTAGGGACGAAGAGCATGAGAAGAAGATTAACATTAAACAGGGATGAGAGGTGAAAGGGAAAGGGAGAGAGAAGGAAAATTGCATGTAAATGGAAGGAGACCCTCAGGGGTATACAAAATTACATAAAAGAGGAAGTGAGGGGAAAGGAGAAAAATTTAAGGGGGAGAAATGAACTACAGTAGAGGGGGTAGAGAGAGAAGAGGGGAGGGGAGGGGGGAGGGGGGATAGTAGAGGATAGGAAAGGCAGCAGAATACAACAGACACCATAATGGCAATATGTAAATCAATGGTTCTGCAACTGATGTGATTTTGCAATCTGTATATGGGGTAAAAATGGGACCTCATATCCCACTTGAATCAAAGTGTGAAATATGATATCTCAAGAACTATGTAATGTTTTGAACAACCTACAATAAAAATTAATTTAAAAAATATTAAAAAGCAAAAAAAAAATGGGGGGGGAATGATAAACCCAACCTGATCATTTATTAAAATTGGGAGCCATCTTGCCACAAAGTCATGAAAAGATAATTTTGCTTTCCTATAAATTACTGCAAATTCTGAATCTGCTTGGAATGCCTGTCCGTGCCTTGAACTCACCCATGCCTGGCTCTCTGACCAGATAGCAGCCCTCTCTGAAAATTTAGTGACACCTCATAAATATTGGCCTTCTCTGGCCAGACAACGACTCTCGTGAGTCTCTAATGGTCCTCATAAATTCTGATGATGGGGACAGCACAAAAAAAATTGTAAACTAGCAATAGCGTGATGCTTCTCCGAGTTCTGTTATCTGTAACCCCCCTTTTGTGTAACTTACTGGACTATAAAGCTGGGCTGTAGGAAAGGTGGGGTTGCTGTCTTGTTTCTGCCATTTTGAGAGGGATAGGCAGCTCAGCCAGTGGAAAAATAATAAGCTTGCTTTAATTTGATTTTAATTGGAGTCAGTGGTCTTTTCTCCTGTCCTGGTCAAACAGGTAAACACTCCACAAACATGGAGCTCTGCCGGCCTAAAACTTATTGAGAAACTCTCCCTGACCTTGGGCACTTGAAATATATGTTGTTTTCAGGAGCTTTAGCTTCTTTGTAGTGAGACCATCAGAGCTGGGTCTGCATCTATGTGACCTGGAGGACATGGTTTCTTATTTTCCAATGAACATGAGGCAGGAGTGCAGAATTCTCTCTTTGTAGGGAAACTGTTGTCACTGAAGGCTAAGTGTCTCCCCATGTGGTATGTGAAGCCATTTGCGCATCTTCCACATTTCATGGTGTTTCTTGCTGCTGCACTGGGGGTTTAGTATTTGCTTCATGAAATATAAGGAGATCAACAGGGACTCAGCGCTGGAGGGATTTCTCACACGTGTGGTGGGTCAGGGTCTCCAGGAGAATCCACCAATGAGGCTTATATCCCACATAGCTTGCCCCCTCAACCATTGCAACCTGATTCTGAACACGGCCCTGAAACTTCTAAATATAACAAGATGCCTTTATATGAAGAGATCAGACATATAGGGATTACTGGCTGCACCATGTCTGCCACAAGACATTTGGAAGTCAATGGCAGATCCAAATGGCCCCAGCAGAGATATTTTATGACACAACTGCACACCACAGCTCTGGGTCACTACTCAGCAGGCGCCAACATACAGGATTCTTTCTTCTACACCATTTTCATGAAACCCAGTCAATCAAGGCACTCTCTGGTACACTCATGATCAGCAACTGGACATCCAAATGTTCTTCAGTGCCACTTGGTCATAAGAATTTCAAAAATTTCATGGTATTTATCTAGCCATTTTTCAAGGATGAAGTTGGATGCACTGTGAGTTTCAATTCTTTCAGGAACCATTAAATGGTGAGGAATTTCATTTCAATGAAAGCTCTGGAGGACTCTCACAGGCAAGGCTTCCCATGGAGTGGCCAAAAGGTCACATGAAGCCAGGCCCATTGAGGTCTACAATGCTAGGTCCATGTGTGTTTTGAATCTCAACTATGGTTGCCAAGTCTTTCAGAATAAAATCATGTGATATCGTAGCTGAGATTCCCAGTGTTCTGTGGAGAGCCACCTGGGCCTATATCTCAGTTTCCAATGGGGACTCTCATGCGTGGCCTCCTGAAATCCCAACAAAATTCATGGCAATTCTTCTCTGAGGTCAGGTCCAGAACGCAGTCTCTAAGGGGAATCACACCAAAGTTCAAGCCATGGTGGACACAGTTATGTCTTCCAACTGCCACACAAATGACCACAATTAAAACCAAAACACTTTCACATAGCCCTCGTCTTCTTCCATGTAGACACTCATCAAATCCTCTGGCTGGACGTTTCCAAAAGGGGTGAAGTCCAAGACCCTGTCCAAAAAATGCTCCCTCGCCCCTATGTTGCCTAAAGTCAGTGTGGCCTAAACACCTTTCCTGTGAACCAGGAGTGATCAAATAGGCCTGACCTTATTACTGCTCCACTTCTCCAATTTGAGGCCTACTGACTGCCAGGTATAAATTCTTTATATGAATGGGAGTCATGAAAAAACCCAAGCATCTATGGTCTAGCCTTTGCAGGCCAGGATGGAGGTCAGGAACCTTACAGAAGATGGCGAGAGACTTCATACACAATGACTGCTATTTTGACCATTTTGTATTTGTAGCACACATGGAATCTTACCTTAGATCCATCAGGTGTTAAGAATCTAAACAGCAGCCTCACACAGGTTCACGAGGCTGATTCAGACACATCCCTTTTGGAAGCAATTAAGCAAAGAGCCACAGGTGATGCCCATTCATTTCCATTTGAAAACTGTTTTCTTAAGGCTTCACAAAGGGGTGGCCTGAGGAAAAGACCTTCCTGACATTCAGGGCAATGAAGCAATAGGTAAGCAAATGGCCCAAAGCAAGGATTCTCCACTGAGACTTTACTGGTCACATTGATATCTGAGTTTTCTGAGATCCTCCCATTCCCTTCAGTTATCATGTACATGGCCATGTCACAGTGCTTGGAGGTGGTACATATCTTGGACACAAAACCATGAGCCAATTCTTGAGAGTGGCCAGAATTCAGGAAGAAAACAGAAACGTAGTAAGACAGTAGGTGTTGCCCATCCATAAGGCAAGTCACAGTCCATGCGTTAATTGGGCAGGATGAATGCTGGGAAGCTTTCTACAAGACAGGAAACATCCATTGATGCATTTTCTTTTCTAATGTCTACAACCACGGACACAGTGGGAGAAACAGACATAGAAACACTCGCCTTGTCAAACAATTTACTAGAAAAAGTCCATTCCAATCCAAACAAACCACCTTTCCTACCTATTCTCAGAACATGAGACAAAACCACACACTCACACCCACACCCACAAAGGCACCTCCTTCCCCCAAGTAGGTTTGTAACTATCCAGAGTGTCCTTTGACTGGTGGGTCATACTATGTTCCCCTGATATGGCCTATCCATTCTCAGATCTGGTCTCCTTGGCCAACTCTGTGACGTTGTCAGGAGCATGTGGAGAGCCACTACCTACTTTCTCAGGAAAGGTCCCTGGCATGTGGCCATCCTCACATCAGTAGGTACCAAGAAAGACTGACTCTGTCCTTAGTAACACCAAACAAGTGAGCCCACTGGGACTGGGACTTGGATTGGCTCTCAGTGCCTGGCTTCCTGGATCCCAAGTTTAAAGTGTTCCATCACCAAGGAAGTGAGTTGGTTACTTCCTTCAGGAATTTAATGAGGTCACTGCCTTGGCAAACACATTGTCCTAACAGTTGCTTCCAATGGTTCCATGAGATGGAGGCTGCCCCTACTTCCTGTGACATTTTCACAAGTTAGAATGATATATAAATCAAAGGCACCAAGAAACAGCGCTCCACAAAGGCCTGGTTTGGTCCGTCTCCTGTACATTAAGAGAGAGGCTGATTCAGCCACATCCCTTCATCCTGACCAGGTTTTTTGGCAATGGAAGATGACTTTTGCTCTCTCAGGTCCTTCATAGCTGCCTACATCTTCTTCAGGGATCATTTCTGCATGGACCTTTGAGGTTCTCAGCAAGTGGATGATCCCCTACATCCCTATATTTTAAGGCCAACTCTGTCCCTGCTCTTCTCTAAAGTTAGATTGAGAGATCACTGTGTGGTTACGGTTAATAACAGTTTCGATTTGGGTTAGGAATCATTCTGCAGGATGAATAATGGTATTGGGAATCTGTGATATTTATAAGAATATAGACGTGAGTTAAAAGTATGGAAACAGAAATCTAGGTAAGATTTGCATCCCAGAAGGGCATTGAGACCTTCATTGGGATACTTAGCAATGTTATACTTTCTGCACAAATGTCTCAGATAAATCCATACACAATGGCATAGGACGTTGTACCTTGGATGATTGAATGTCGAAGAGAACCTCCAGTCAAAAATGGATAGTCGGTGGAATTAGGAAGATAGTCAGTAGGTTTAGAAAGAAGGGTGAGAATAAGATTTGGAAAAAAGTTCTTTACCAATAGGGTTTCGGTTAGAGAGTGAATATTAATGTCAGCCCATGTTAAGTGTCAGTCACAATAATGAATTTGGGAAAATATGTAGGAAAGGAGATATCAATAGAGACCTTAGGAAATCAGGCAAATTATTAAGTGAGTCATAGGATTAGGCATTTTAAACAGGGTTGAGGTTGAATATATAACCTTAGGAAGAAAGAAATATGTAGTCACCAATAGAATTGACATTTGAGAGCATTAGGCAACCTGGACATGAATGTTTTTAGTAATTCATGCTCACTTTCCATTTAGGCTTTGTTGAAAATAAATAAAATAGGTACTTGTCTCTTCCTGTTTTTCTGTATGCTTAAGAAAACACTCTTGAAATCTTGAAAACTTTTTGCTAATCTTGTTCCCAGAATGTGCTGTCCCCAACTGCCAAACTGCAGAATGTACATCCTCACCCGTTTACATGCAAACCACCCACTTGCCCTGACCCATCAATAAACTTCCCTCCCTGCCCTCTTCAAGAAAAGTATATAAGTTCTGCTTAAGCTGTTCTCAGTGCTCTCTGCTCTATTCAAGTGAGGTCTGAGCCCCAGAATTTTGGGTGCTTTGCTGTTGCATGAGACAGTGTCTTGGTGGTCTCTTCCTCCAATGGTCGCCTGACCATTACATCTGAGGGCCCCAGCGAGTTCCAGCAGCGTTGGACGAAAGACCCCCAATAGGCTCATCTCAGGTTAAGTAAGGCGCCACTTTCTTGTTTCAGGTTTCAGGTTAGGGATGGGCAAAATGGCTATTGGTGATGAGCATGAGCTCTCTCTGACGGTGGCTGACAGAAGTGTCACAGAGCCACAGGCCACGTCTCTGGGGGACGCCCCAGAGAACTCGGGAAACCGAGTAACAATAGTCTCCTAAACTCAGTGATATTTTGTTTTGGATTCGGTATTGTCAGCCCATCAGGTTTTCCTGGCTACTCAGTCCTGTTCTCAGTATTGGACGTCCATTGCCTGTCTTTATTGTCTTGTCTTGTCTGTGTCGTGTGTCATTGCTTTCACTATTTGTGTATCTTTCATATGGGACAGAGCACTTCAATGCCTCTGTCCCTGAACCTTGATCACTGGACCAAAGTCTGCTTAAAGGCTCAGAATCTTCTTTTTTTCAGTAAAACGTCAGATCTGGAAGACTCTATGTGTCTCAGAATGACCCACCTTTGGAGTCGGATGGCCCCCAGAAGGATCTTTCTACTTCACACTAATTCAAAAACTCAGAGATATTGTCTTTCAGCCGGGGCCACATAGCCATCCAGATCAACAGCAATATATCTTTAGTTTGCAGGACCTCTGCAAATCTCTTCTTCCATGGTTGAAGCCTTTCCTTGTCCCTGTCCCCGCTCCTACTGGTTCTCCCACTTTTCTATCTCTCAAACCCTCTGCTCCCCCTCCTCCACCCTCTGTTGTCCCTGAGTCTCAAGACTCTACTGGACTCTCTTCCCCCTCCTTATGCCCTGCCCTTGTCCTCCAACCCCAAACACCCTCTAAGTGATTCCCCTGCTGCTGACTCAGACTCTCCACCATTGGAGGAATATAGGCCAGCCCAGCGCCCTCCAGGTGACTACCCCACGGCACACACAGCCCCTCCTTCCTTGGAGGTAGCTGGCCCGGCCAAAAGAACACAAAGTACTCGCCGGGGGCGTTAAACTTTGAAGTGGATACAGGGTAAGTATACTCAGCCCTTAAGGCCCCATTGGGCCATCTATCAAACAAAAAGGACTCTAGTTCAAGGGGCTAATGGCAGTAAATATGGGGCTTAGACAACTAAGAGGACCATGGACCTGGGGAAAGAAAAAATCCATCACTCGTTCCTAGTAATCCCAGAATGCCCGACCCCATTGATGGGCACACATCTGCTCAAAAAGCTCCAGGCCAGAATAACTTTTAACCCTGAAGGCCCCCAAGTGAAATTTCTAAATTTTTCAGTAAAAACTCCTATAGTCACGGCTTTTACTATGTCAGTAGAAGATGAACATCAACTTGTCAAACCCCCCAAGACTGATCAAACAGGCAAGCTACCCCGGAAATGGATAACAGATTACGCAGATGCCTAGGAAAAAAACTGCTGGGTTACACGTATCCATGAAACATCCTCCAATAACAGTGGAGTTAAAAACTTCAGCCCCCCCATCAATGTCAAAAAATATCCTCTGAGCAAAAAAGCTAAAGATGGGATAAGGCCCCATATTCAGAAATATCTGGCCTTAAGGGTCCTAAGGCCCTGTCATTTGAACTGGAACACTGCCCTGTTACCAGTATAAAAATCCAGGAACCGGGGACTATCGCACCGTTCAAGACCAAAGAGAGATCTACAACAGAGTGCAGGACATTCACCCCACAGTACATAATCTGTACAATCTGCTTAGCACTCTGAACCATGAGCGGAAATGGTATACTGTTCTGGACTTAAAAGATGCTTTCTTTTGCTTGCCTCTGCATAAAGATAGTCAGTTGCTATTTGATTTCGAGTGGGTAGACCCAGAAACCGGGATGTCTGGTCAACTAACATGGACTAGACTCCCACAGGGGTTCAAAAACTCCCCCACTCTCTTTGATGAAGCCCTCCACAGAGACCCCAACAACTTCAGAACTATGCACCCTGACGTCACCCTGCTTCAATATGTCGATGACCTGCAACTGGCAGCCAACACCAAGAAAAACTGTGAGTCTGGAACCCAATTATTATTATACGAGCTTGCTCAACTCTGGTATAGTGCTTCTGCCAAAAAAGCCCAAATTTGCCAGCAAGAAGTAATCTTCCTGGACTATTCCCTTAGGGGCAGTAAGCGATGGCTCACTGAGACCAGAAAACAATCCATTGAGCAGATACCACCCCCATCTAACAGCAGACAACTCAGAGAGTTTCTTGGGACTGCTGGCTTATGCAGCTTATGGATACCTGGGTTTGCGTCCTTATCTGCTCCTTTATACCCGCTGTTAAAGAGAGATGCCCAATTCTAATGGACCCCTGAGCACCAGCAAGCTTTTGATAACATCTAAGGACACTGACACTGAAACCCTCAACTTCACTGAGCCCAGCTTGCATTTTCAGAAAGCCCTAAACTAAGTTAAAAATGTACATCAACTCACTCACCTTGGTTCAAAGAAACTGCAGGCATTCCTGAAGGATCAAGAACAGAGTTTTCCACTAACCGACTCAGAGCGAAAGAAATAACTGAACGGGTAACAAAAGCCTGCCGGGTCTGTCAATTGGTTAATGCTTACCCTTCCAACTTTCCTGCAGGAAAGCACCTACAAGAAACCAGACCAGGACAATTCTTGGAAGTGGACATTACTGAAATTATGCCAGGAAGTTATGAACTTAAATATCTCCTAGTCTTTGTAGATACATTTTCAGGATGAATTAATTGAAGCCTTCCCCCCCCCCCCACACACACACACAAAAAAAAAACAACAACAACAAAATAAATGGCACAAATGGTGGTCAAGAAGATCCTGAAAGATATTTTTCTAAGATACGGACTGGCTAAGGCAATAGGGTCTGATAATGGACTGGCGTTAATTGCCCTGATAAGTCAGGGATTAGCCAGGACCCTGGGGATTAATTGGAAATTACATTGTGCTTATAGACCCCAGAGCTCAGTACAGGTAAAAAAAATAATAATAGAACCATTAAAGAGAATTAACAAAATCAAGCTTAGAGATCGGCATAAAAGATCGATCTATTCTCCTGCTTTATGCACTGTTTCATGCAAGAAATACTCATACTCCTCTGTTTCCTTGTGTAACCTCACCCCCTATGAAATTCTCTATGGTCCCTCCTCCAGTAAGGGACCTAACCCAAACTCTAAGACCTAACGATCCCTTCCACACCCCCTTGCTTGACAGACTTAAAGCTCTTGAAAGAAATCAGCAATATCTGTGGAAACATCTGGCCACTGCCGACCAACCTGGGGACGAGGGGACTCCATATCGATACCAAGTAGGAGACTTCGTCTACATTAGACGACATCAGGTGTCATCCCTGGAACCCCACTGGAAAGGACCATATAAGGTGCTACATATAACACCTACAGTGGTAAATGTAGACGGAATCACTTCATGGATCCATGTCTCTCATCTCTGGCCTGCGCCCTGTCCAAAATCTGACTGGAAACTGGAAAAGACTGGTAACACTTTCAAAGTGCGTATTCGCCATGTGGATAAGGCTACAGACTCTCCCCTTGGCCAAGAGTAGTCCTAACCCTCATCAGCCTGTTCAGCAGTAATGGCTGATCACAAATCCTACTGTACAAGAAGTATGGTCTATCTTGCATACAGCTCCTTTAGGGACATGGTGGCCATCTCTCCACCCAGACATTTGTCAGCTGGCTATAGGTCTTTCCTATTGGGATATCCCTGATGAAGGGGATCCAACTAAAATTCCAATAAATCCTTTCCGTATCATAGGTAATAGAAACAAACATTATGGATGTAGGGACACGAGAGCCAGATGCAGGTTGGCTAGCCTAGATTACTATGTTTGCCCAGCGGACTATCAAAGCCACAAACAGACATGGCTGTGTGGGGGAAATGCCGACTTCTTCTGTAAGTCATGGGAATGTGAGCATACAGGGGTGCCTGGTGGAAGCCAAACTCCTCATCAAATTCAATACACAGCATTGGCCATATTACCAATTACACAACCAATACCGATGGCCCCCAGAGGGGTCTCTAGATCCTAAAATTCTCCGTGACCTTTTTAACTTCGGCAAGTGCTCAAAGGGTGGAAGGAAATTCCCCTAAGTGGAGGCATTTTCCCTCCTTCGCTCACATCCTGAACTATGCTTATCCAATAGATCCTCACCCTCAGCTTTCTGCTCCAGACTCTCTGCTGCCACTCCCACCTCAGCAACCTGATTTCTTCCCTCCAATTACTAGATCAAAAACCCAAACCGCCGGTTCTCAGATTATTGCCCCCTTGCTGAGGTAGCAGGTACTGAGGTACCCATCCACCCACTCACTACTCTCTTCTCCTGTCAGTGCCCGCACCAGGTCCCACCAGGTCCTCTTACCAGCTAACCCAAAGCTCAAACCAGCTAAGGAGAGCCCTCAGACCCCTATCCAAGATGTAATGAAAATGGCCTTTAAAGTTGCTCTGTCATCACTGAAAACAGGTTACTAAGAATTTAAAGTCCCTCACAGGCTTTTTGGGATACAAACTCCCATCTTCCCCTCTGCTCTATCTGTTCTACTGCTCAAGTTTTGTTGCCTGGAAAATTCCAAACCCCTTTCCCATTATTCTTTTACATGTCTCCTTCCTCATGCTCAGACCCAAGGTGCTGCTCTCAGACCCGCCTTCCCTGTCTTCCCCGTCTATACCAGGCCCACAGAAAAGTCTTAAATGACCTTCTCCAGCAGTCTTCACCATGGCTGACTTTAGGACTTTCAGCCAAAGAGTCCCTATAAAAGAGTTCAATGTAG
Organism: Callospermophilus lateralis; assembly: GCF_048772815.1. Lineage (NCBI taxonomy): Eukaryota > Metazoa > Chordata > Mammalia > Rodentia > Sciuridae > Callospermophilus > Callospermophilus lateralis. The sequence continues at coordinate 404,997 of NW_027514946.1, read as the reverse complement.
ATAAACTTCCCCTTTTCGTGTTTCCCTGTTCTATTTGGCCACTGGCTGGAAAAATCAGCACTCCTAAGCTAGACTCCCCCTTACTAGTTTTTCACAAAACATGTGAACAAGGCCTCTGGCCTTGAGCTGGGGCTTCACAGACATGGTTACATTTCTAAGATAAATAAGTTACCAAATGAGCTCCATTGTTACAGCTGGCAGTGAGAAAAAAAAAAAGAGAAGAAAAAAGCTCTCCCACTCCAGGTGTCCTTAAAATGTTAACTTGCCCAGAACAGATGAAAAAAACAATAGAAACGAAAACTTCTTTTTGTGAACTTATGCAGACTGTGAACTTCTGAGCCCCTTCCCTTACATGTTGGGTACAAAATTCGGAAACTACCTAAATTTGGAGATCAGGTGACTAATTGATTACAACAGAAGCAATGCCCTCTAAATCCGTTGCAACCAAATAGGTATGTTTCGCTGTCTTCGGTGCTATCTTAGGTGCCTTGAATTGTCCGTCCTTACAACAGTATAATTCTATATACTTAAACATTGTTTATGTTTTCATAAAATGGTCAACAGATGTGATTAATTATGTAATGTTCAGATGTTTCCCAGAGTGCTCTATCATGAGGCAGGTTAATTTAAATATCAAATACGGGGGCATACAACCCGGTTCCTCTGGGAACCTGTATCCCTCACTTTAGCCATCCTATTAGGAAAAGGAGCTGCTGCAGGTGTGGGCACAGGAATCACTGTCCTAGTCCATGTGACACAACAAATGACCCGATGAGAAGCAGCAATAGACCAAAATTTAAAGATATTAAAAACCTCCATCACAGTTTTATAGGAATCTTTAACCTCTCTCTCTGAAATTGTTTTACAGAACATGCGAGGGTTGGACCTCCTCTTCGTGAGAGAAGGGGGCTTTTGTGCTGCATTGAGGGAAAAAGTTGATTTTATGCCGACCATACTGGAGTTGTAAAAAAATCTATGAGTAAATTAAGAAGACGCCTAGAAGAGCATCAACAAGAGAGAGATGCACAAAAAGGGTGGTTTGAGTCTTTGTTCACACAGTCCCCCTGGTTAACTACGCTTTTATCAGCCCTGGCCAGTCCATTAATAATCCTCATTTCATTGCTAATTGTAGGACCCTGTTTGCTCAACCATCTAGTTTCCTTTCTACAAGCTTAAATTGGATAAGTTAAACTTATGGTAATCAGACAACAATATACCTCACTAGAAGACATAAAATGTGAGACCCCGCAATGCTCATTTTTATGATTAAAATTAACCAGAATAAGAAGTGGGGAATGAAAGGTTAATAAAATATGTACTTTTAACTTCTTGTTTTTCTGTATGCTTAACAAAATACTGATGAAATCTTGAAAACTGTTTGCTAATCTTGTTCCCAGAATGTGCTGTCCCCAATTGCCAAACTGTTGAATGTACTCCCTCTCCCATTGGCATGCAAACCACTCACTCGACCTGACCCATCAATAAATTTCCCTCCCTGCTCTCACCACGTAAATTGCATAAGCTCTGCTTAAGCTGTTCTTAGGGCTCTCTTCTCTATTCAAGTGAGCTCTGAGCCCCAGCATGCTGGACCCCCAATAAACCCTTTGCTGTTGCATGAGACAGTCTCTTTGTGGTCTCTTTTCCGACGCTCGCCCGACCTTTACATTGGTACAATCATAAGTGTGAACATTCCTATGTGTGTCCAGAATATTACTATAATAAATAATATATGTAGATCAGGTAATAGGAGTTTTTCTTCCACCATTTCTGGGAGCAATATTTTGAAGATATATGAATTAGTATTTTGGGTAGAAATAGGTGTACCATTTGTCTATGAATATAGAGATAATGCATGAATAGACAATACTGTGAATTAATAATATTACTGGTTCCAACTTTAAATAATGGATTGAATTGATATCTGAAAATATACAGGAAACCTTATATTGATATACTACATTTAATCCTACCCATTATACATCTGAGTGAAATATTAGGGTTATGGATTTTCATGAAGAGTGTTTGAGTTTTGCTTCAAAAGTGATTATGGAAATTGAAAATAATGTGTTTGGAAAGAAGTCTCATGAAAAGACCAGTCCAGAAACCTGGAGGTATGCATGTGTTCTGAAGCAGAAAGTGATTTAAAGTGAAACAAACGCCTATATATTTGCTAACTTGTGGATGATAAATATATATGATGATGTGCAGAAATTGAAGAAATAGTAATGTACCAGTGTTGAATAAAAATGAACGTTAAAATACACATCATGTCCCATAGGAATCTACTTGAATTGATGTTAAACTGCGTCCGTTAATGTAGAAATATTAGAATTTGTATGCACCATTCACTGAAGTTAGTTTTCAGTACTAGGAAACAAATATGTATTTCAGGTAGATGAGTATTTCTGAGAATAATCTTGTGAAAAGTTGATTATAAATCCACATACATGAACATGAATGAATTCAGGGAGTGTATAATAAGACTCATACATTTCATATTTTGAAAAATCTGGAGAGTATATATATATATATATATATATATATATATATATGTATATATATATATATATACACACACACACACTCACACAAACTGAGACTATAAAAATAGCAATATATATGCCAATTGAAATTCACCATGAAATATACATCATCCACAGATTCAAAAATATTCATGTTACTGAAGATAGATTTATGTATAATGTTGTTTAACTAGGAAGTTTACCCATACATTGAATTTTCAGTTCCAACAGCATTTAGGAGGAGTAATCTCTTCTCACATTTTGTATCTGCCAAGTCAGCCACCTCACAAGAATGTACGTGTGATACCAGGTAGGATTCTATATGTGCATATAAAAATACATGTGCTGAATAGGCTACAGAGAGAGGGAGACAGGAATTCACATATTTGTTAACTTTAAAAACACATGGATAACTATTTCAACAGAAAATTGACTAGATTTATAACACATACCCTTTTTTTATGCAAAAGGCAAGTCCAACTATACACCATGCCTCCTCTGATCTGCTTGGATTTCTATTCTGTTTGGGTTATTTTTCTCCATCATATTAGGAGTAGTAGTCAGAGTCCAGTAGGTTATGAGTTAGTGTCAGGGATCAGTATTTCAAATGGAAAATAGAATAATGAATCAAATGTGTATGCAAATATATGCTACACAAAAATCTTCCCACTCTCATCCAGAACAAATCCTTGACATTACCTTCACCTGAAGTAAGTCACAATTAGAATAGAAGAGTTAGAAAATCTGTGAATACATATCTTGAGTGGAAAATGCTCAGAGTTCAGAACCTTGGAGGTGGTAGAGGAGTTTCCAAAAGTAAGGGACATGGTAAACACTCCTCTAACATGGAGGTCTGCTGGCGTAAAGACATCTTGAGAAACTGCCTCTGAGGTTGGGCACTTGAAACATACGTTATTTTCAGGAGCTTTAGCTTCCTTTGTAGTGAGACAATAAAATCTGGGTCTGCATCTATGTGACCTGGAGGATATGGTTTCTTATTTTCCAGTGAACATGAGGCAGCAGTGCTGAATTCACTCTTTGAAGGTAAACAGTGGCCACTGGGGTCTAATTGTCTCCCCATGTGGACTGTGGAGCCATTTGGTCATCCTCCACTTTTCGTGGTGTTTCCTGCTGTTGCACTGGGAGTTTGGTATTTGCTTCACAAAATACAAGAAGTTCAACAGGGACACAGTGCTGGAGGGAGTTCTGTCACGTGTTGTGGGTCAGATTCTGCAGGAGAATGCAACAACCAGGCTTCTTTCCCACATACTTTGCCCCCTTGTCCATAGCAACTTGATTCTGAACATGGCCCTGAATCCTCTCCATATAAAAACATGCTTTTACATATTCGGGTCTCCTGGCTGCACCATGTTAGTCACAAAAAATTTGGAAGCCAATGAGAAATCCACATGGCCATAACACAGATGTATTATCACACAACTGCAGACCACTTCTCTAGGCCCAATACTCTGCAGGCTCTAACTTGCTTGCCCCCATGTCCATAGCAACTTGATTCTGAACATGGCCCTGAAATCTTTCAATATAAAAACATGCTTTTACATATACAGGTCTCCTTGCTGCACCATGGCAGTCACAATGAATTTGGAAGCCAATGGCAGAACCACATGGTCACAACACAGATGTATTATCACAAAACTGCACACCATTTCTCTAGGCCAATAACTCTGCAGGCTATAACTCAATGGCATCTCTGTTCTACACCATTTTCATGAAACCCAGTGAATTAAGGCAGGGTCTGGTACACTCAAGATCAGCAACAGGACATCCAAAGGTTCTCCAGTGCCACCTGGTCATGGGAATTTTAAAAATTTCATGGTATTTATCTGGCCATTTTTCAAGGATGAAGTTGGAGGCACTGTGGGTTTCAATTCATTCAGGAACCATTAAATGTTGAGGAAGTTCATTTCAAAGAAAGCTCTGGAGAACTCTCACAGGCAAGGCTTCCAAAAGAGTGGCCAAAAGGTCACATGAAGCCAGGCGCATTGAGGTCTCCAATGTGAGGTCCATGTGTGTTTTGACTCAAAACTATCCCTGCCAAGTCTTTCAGAATAAAATCATGTGATATACTGGCTGAGATTCCCAGTACTCTTTGGAAAACCACCCTGGGCCTAGATCTCAGTTTCCAAGGGTGACTTTCATGCGTGGCCTCCTAATATCCCAACACTTTTCATGGCAATACTTCTCTGAGGTCAATTCCAGAACGCAGTCTCTAAGGGGAATCAAACCAGAGTTCAAGCCCAGGTTGACCCAGTCATCTCTTCACACCGCCAATCAAATGAACACAATTAAAAACAAAACACTATCACATGGCCCCATCTTCTTCCTTATAGACACTCATCATAACCACTGGTTGGAGCTTTCCATGAGGGGCACATTCCAAAAGAGTGTCCAAAATAAGCTCCCTTGCCCCTCATTTGGCTCAAGTCAGGGTGGGAAGGACACCCTTCCTGTGAACCAGGAGTGATCAAATAGGCCTGTCATTAATACTGCTCCACTTTTCCAATTTGAGGCCTTCTGACTGTGGGGTTTAGATTCTTTATGTGAACTGGAGTCATGAGAAAAGACAAGCACCTCTGCAGAGATTTGAAGAACTCATTTGACCAAAAGGATCGCTATTCTCACTTGATTGATTTCAGGAACCTACAGAGAAAGGCAATAGAATTCATTCACAATGACTGAAATTTTTTGCGAATTTGGTTTTGGTTTTACACATGGGATCTTTCTTTAGATCCATCAGGTGCTGAGAATCTAAGCCACAGCCTCACACAGGGTAGAGAGCCTGATTCAGACACATCCCTTTCCGAAGCAATTTAGCAAGAGCCACAGGTGATGCCCATTCATTTCCATTTGAAAACTGTTTTCTTCAGGCTTCACAAAGGGGTAGCCTGAGCCCAACATCTTCCTGATATTCAGGGCAACAGAACAATAGGTAAGCAAAAGGCCCAAAGCATGGTATCTCCACTGAGATTTTTCTGGTCACACTCATATCTGAGTTTTCTGAGATACTGGCCATTCCCTTCAGGTATCCAGTACATGGACATGTCAAAGACCTTGGAGTTGGTACATATCTTGGACACAAAACAATGAGACTATTCTGGAGAGTTGCCAGAATTCAGGAAGAAAACAGGGACTTAGGAATGTAGTAGGTTTTGCCAATCCATAAGGCAAGCTGCAGTCCATTCATAAATTGGGCAGGATGAATGCTGGGAATCTTTTTACTACACAGGACACATCCATTGTTGCATTGTCTTTTCTCATGTCTACAACCACGGACACAGTGGGATACACAGACATAGAAACACTCACCTTGTCAAATGACTTACTAGAAATAGTTCACTGAAAATCAAACAAACCGCCTTTCCTACCTATTCTCAGAACAAGAGACAAAACCACACACCCACACTCACAATGGCACCTCCTTCCCCTAAGTAGGTCTGTGACTATCCGGAGTGTTCTCTGACTGGTGGGCAATACTATGTTCCCCCGAAATGGCCTGTATTCTCTCAGATCTGGTTTCCTTGGCCAACTATGTGAAGTTGTCAGGAAAAAGTGGTGAGCCACTACCTGCTTTCTCAGGAAAGGTCCCTCTTCAGAGCTCTCCTGGCATTTGGCCATCCTCACATCAGTAGGTACCAAGAAAGACTGACTCTGTCCTTGGTAAATCCAAACAAGTGAGCCCACTGGGACTGGGACTGGAACTGCATCTGGGTGCCTGGCTTCTTGGATACCAAGTTCAGAGAGTTCCATCACCAAGGAAATGAGGTATGACACTTTCTTTGGAACTGAATGAGGTCACTGCCTTTGCAACCACTTGGTCCTAACAGTTGCTTCCAAGGGCCCCATGAGATGGAGGCTGCCCCTTCTTCCTCTGACACTTTCACAATTTAGAATGGTATATCAACCATAGGCACACACACAGGCCTGGTTTGGTCCATCTTCTCCACAATAAGAAGAGAGAGGCTGATTCAGACACATCCCTTCATCCTGACCAGGTGGTTTGTCATCGAAGATGACTTTTGCTCTTTCAGGTCCTTCATACCTGTCTACAACTTCTCCAGGTATCATTTCTGCATGGACCTTTGAGGATCTCAGCAGGTGGAAGGTCCCCTACTTTTCTGTATTGTAAGAACAACTTTGTCCCTGCTCTTCTGTAAAATGAGATTGAGGGAACAGTGTATGTTTAGGGTTAATAACAGGTTTGATTTCGATTTGTGTTAGGAATCATTCTTCTGGATGAATAATGGTATTGGGAACCTGGTATATTTACAAGAATGTAGAGGTGAAACATAAGTATGAAAACAGAAATCCAGGTATGATTTTAAACCCATAAGGGCATTGGGCCCTTGATTGGGATACTTAGCTTTGAATTATGTTCTGCACAGATGTCTCAGATAATTTGATATACAATGGCATAGGACCTTGTACCTTGGAAGATTGAATGTAGAAGAGAACATCCCTTCAAAAAGGGATAGTCGGTAGGATTAGGAAGATAGTCGGTCGTTTTAGGAAGAAGAGTGAGTATATGATTTGGAACAAAAGTTCTTTAGCAATAGGATTTCAGTTAGAGAGTGAATGTATATGTCAGCACATATGAAGAGCCAGTCACGATGATGAAGTGGGGAAAACATGTAGAAAAGAAGATATCAATAAAGATATTACGAAATCAGGGAAAGTATAAAGTGAGTGAGAGGATTAGACATTTTCAACAGGCTTGAGGTTGAATCTTAGAAAGAAACAAATATGAAGTCACCAATAATATTGACATTTGAGAGCATTAGGCACCCTGGACATGGATGTTTTTAGTAATCTATGTTCACATTTCATTTAGGCTTTGCTTGGTTCAATCATAAGTGTAACATTTACATTTTTGTCCAGAATATTATTGTGATAATATGTATATGTAGATCAGGTGACATAAGTATTTCTTCCACCATTTTTGGTAGCAATATACTGAAGACATAAAATTAGTATTGGGCGTACAAAGAGGTGTACCCTATGTCTATGAATATAGAGATAAAGCATGAATAGACCATACTGTGAATAAGTAATATAACTTGTTCCGACTTAATATAATGGGATGAACTGATATCTGAAAAATTACTGGAAATCTTATATGCATATACAATCATTCATTCCAACCAGTTATTCATCTATTGTCAATATTAGTGTTTTGGTTTATCATGAAGAGTGTGTGAGTTTTACTTCAAAAGTGATTATGGAAATCGAAAATAATGTGTTTGGAAAGAAGTCTCATGAAAAGACCAGTCAAGAAACCCTGACAATACATGTGTTGTGAAGTAGGAAGTGATTAAAGTTTAAAGAAATGCCTACAAATTTGTGAACTTGTGGATGAAATACATATCTTATGATGAGCAAAAACTGAAGAAATAATAATGTACCAGTGTTGAATATAAATGAACATCATATTATATATCATGTCCCATTGGGATCTACTTGCATTGGTGATAGACTGGATCAGTTCCTGTAGAATTATTAACATTTGTATGCACCATTCACTGAAGTTAGTTTTCAGTACTAGGAAACAAATATGTATTTAAGGTAGATGAATATTTCTGAGACTAATATTTTGGAAAGTTTATTATAAATCCACATGCATGAACATGAATGAATTTAGAGAGTGTATATAAGACACATATATTTCATATTTTGAAAAATCTGGAGAGTGTATATATATATATATATATATATATATATATATATATATATATATATATATATATACACACACATACCCACACACACACAAAAAAAACCACACACAGACATTTAAAAGTAGCAATATATATGCCAATCAAAATTCATCTTTAAATATATATCATCCACAGATGCAAAAATATTTATTTTACTGAACATGAGTTTATGTATAATGATGTTCTACTAGGAAGTTCCCCTATAGGTGGAATTTTCAGTTCCAACAGCAATTTGGAGGAGTGATCTCTTCTCACAATTTGTATCTGCCAAGTCAGCCACCTCACAAAAATGTACATGTGATACCAGGTAGGATTCTATAAGTGCATATGAAAATACATGTGATGAATAGGCTACAGAGAAAGGGAGACAGGAATTCATATATTTGTTTAATTTAAAAACACATGGTGAACTATTTCAATTAAAAATTGACTAGATTTATAACACCTACCATTTATCATGCAAAAGGTAAGTCCAAGTATGCAGCATGCCTCCTCTGAACTGCTTGTATTTCTATTCTGTTTGGGTATTTTTCTCCATCATATTAGGATTAGTAGTCAGAGGATAGTAGGGTATGGGATAGTGTCAGGGATTCAGTATTTCGAATAGAAAATTGAAAATGAATGCAATGTGTATGCAAATATGTGCTACACAAATATCTTCCCACTATCATCCAGAGCAATGCCTTGACATTACCTTCGCCCCATGTATGACACAATTAGAGCAGAAGAGTTAGAAAATCTGTGAATACATATCTGCAATGGAAACTGCTCAATTTTCACAAATTTGGAGAAGGTAGAGGAGTTTCCAAAATTAAGGGACAATGTAAACTCTCCACAAACATGGAGCTCTGCTGGCCTAATGAGTTCTTAAGAAACTGCCTCTGAGGTTGGGCACATGAAATATATGTTGTTGTCAGGAGCTTTAGCTTCCATTGTAGTGAGACCATCCAAGCTGGGTCTGCATTTTTGTGACCTTTGTGAGCACATGGTTTCTTGTTTTCCAATGAACATGAGGCAGCCTTGCTAAATTCTCTCTTTGTAGGTAAACTGTGACCAATGGGGGCTAAGTGTCTCCCCGTGTGCACTGTGAACCCATTTGGTCATCCTCCACTTTTCGTGCTGTTTCTTGCTGCTGCACTCGCAATTTGGCATTTGCTTCATGAAACAAGGAGTTCAACTGGGACACAGTGCTGGAGCGAGTTCTGTCACGTGTGGTGGGTCAGGGTCTGCAGGAAAATGCACAAACCATGCTTCTATCCCACCAGCTTGCCTCCTTGAGCATAGCAACCTGATTCTGAACATTGCCCTGAAACTCCTACATATAACAAGATGCCTTTTCAGAGAAGGGTCTGCTGGCTGCACCATATCAGTCATAATCCATTTGGAAGCCAAAGGCAGATCCACATGGGCAAACCACAGATTTTTTATCACACACCTGCCCACAACTTCTCTAGGTCCACTACTCAGCAGGCTCGAACTTACTTGCATCTCTTTTCTATACCATTTTCATGAAAACCAGTCAATCAAGGCACCTTCTGGTATATTCATAATCAGAAACAGGACATCCAAAGGTTTTCCAGTGCCACCTGCTCATGGGAATTTTAAACATTTCATGGTATTTATCTAACCATTTTTAAAGGATGAAGTTGGAGGCACTGTGGGTTTCAATTCATTCAGGAACCATTAAATGTTGAGGAAACTCATTTTAATGAAAGCTCTCGAGAACTCTCACAGGCAAGGCTTCCAAAAGAGTGGCCAAAAGTTCACATGAAGCCAGGCCCATTGAGGTCTACAATATGAGGTCCATGTTTGTTTTGACTCTCAACTATTGCTGCCAAGTCTTTCAGAATAAAATCATGTGATATCCTGGCTGAGATTCCCAGTGCTCTGTGGAAAGCAACCCTGGGTCAAGACTCATTTTCCAAGGACTCCATGCGTGGCCTCCTAAAATCCCAACACAACTCATTGCAATACTTCTCTAAGATCAGTTCCAGAATGCAGTCTCTAAGGGTAATTACGCCAGAGTTCCAGCCCACGTGGACCAATTCATCTCTTCCAACTGCCACACAAGTGACCACAATTAAAACCAAAACACTCCCACATGGACCTCATCTTCTTCCATATAGACACTCATCATTACCTCTGGCTGGAGGATTCTATGAGGGGCACAGCCCAAGACAATGTCCAAAAGAAGCTTCCTTACCCCTCATATGCCTAAAGGCCCGGACTCCCTTCCTGTGAACCAGGAGTGATCAAATAGGCCTGCCGTTAATACTGCTCCACTTCTGCAATTTGTGGCCTATTGACTGTGGGGTTTAGATTCTTTTTCTAAATGGGAGTCATGAGAAAACCCAAGCACCTATGGGCTAGACTCTGCAGGGCTTTGAAGAACTCATTTGACCCAAAGGATCCCTATTCTCACTTGATGGAGGCAGGAACATTACAGAGGAAGACGAGAGACTCCATCCACAATGACTGCTCTTTTGGCCATTTTGGTTTTGGATGCACACATGGGATCCTTCTTTAGACCCATCAGGTGCTGAGAATCAAAGCCACAGCCTCACACAGGGCCAAGAGGCTGATTCAGACACATCCCATTCTAAAGCAATTAAGCAAAGAGCCCAAGGTGATGCCCATTCATTTTCATTTGAAAACTGTTTTCTTCAGGCTTCACAAAGGGGTGGCCTGAGTCAAAGAACTTCCTGACATTCAGGGCAACAGACAAATAGGTAAGCAAAAGACCCAAAGCAGGGTTTCTCCATTGAGACTCTCCTGGTCCCAATGATATCTGTGTTTTCTGACATGCTCTCATTCCCTTCAGCTATCCAGTACATAGCCATGTCACAGATCTTGGAGGTGGTTCATATGGTGGACATAAAATCATAAGCCTATTCTGAAGAGTGGCCATAATTCTACGAAGAAAACAGGAACTTTGGAAGATAGTAGGTGTTGCACATCCATAAGGCAATCCACAGTCCATTCATAAATTAGGCAGGATGAATGCTGGGAAGCTTTCTACTAGACAGGACACATCCATTGATGCATTCTCTTTTCTAATGTCTACAACCACAGACACGGTGGGATACACAGACATAGAAACACTTGCCTTGTCAAAGCACTCAGTAGACACAGTCCATTCCAAACCAAACAAACTGCCTTTCCTACCTATTCTCAGAACATGAGACAAAACCACAAACTCACACCCACAACCACAAAGCCACCTCCTTCCTCCAAGTAGGTATGTGACTATCTGGAGAGCCCTCTGACTGGTGGACCATTTTATGTTCCCCCGAAACGGCCTGTCCTGTCTCAGATCAGGTCTCTTTGGCTAACTCTGTGAAATTGTCCGGGACCAGCAGTGAGACACTACCTGCTTTCTCAGGAAAGGCCCCTCTTCAGAGCTCACCTGGCATTTGGCCATACTCACATCAGTATTTTCCAAGAAAGACGGACTCTGTCCTCTGTAAATCTAAACAAGTGAGCCCACTGGGACTGGAACTGGGACTGCCTCTGGGTGCCTGGATTCCAAGTTTAGAGTGTTCCTTCAACAAGAAAATTAGATGAGGTCACTTCTTTCTGGAACTGATTGAATTTGCTGCCTTTGCAACCACTTTGTCCTAACAGTTGTTTCCAAGGGTCTCATGAGATGGAGGCTGCCCCTATTTCCTGTTACAATTTCACAAGATAGAAAGTTATATCAACCATAGGCACCTGGGAACAGCTCTCTACATAGGCCTGGTTTGGTCCATCTTCTCTACATTAAGAAGATAGAGGCTGATTCAGACACATCCCTTCGTCATGACCAGGTTGTTTGCAATTGAAGATGACTTTTTCTCTCTCAGGTACTTCATAGTTCCCTATATCTTCTCCAGGGATTATATCTGCATAGACCTTTGAGCTTCTCAGCAGTTGAAAGTCTCCCTACATTTTTGTATTGTAAGACCAACTCAGTTCTGCTCTTTTGTAAAGATAGATTGAGGGAACAGTATATGGTTAGGGTTAATAACAGGTTCGATTTGTGTTAGGAATCATTCTGCTGGATGAATAAGAATATTGGGATCCTGTGGTATTTATAAGAATATAGAGGTGAAATATAAGTATGACAATGGAATTCTAGATAAGATTTGAAGCCCAGAAGTGCACTGGGCACTGGAGTGGGAAACTTAGCTTTGAACAATGTTCTGCACAGATATCTCAGATAAATCGATATATAATGGCAAAGGACCATGTACCTTGGTTGATTGAATGTGTAAGAAAACATCCAGTCAAAAAGGGATAGTCGGTAGGATTAGGAAGATAGTGTAGGTTTAGATAGAAGAGTGAGAATAGGATTTGGACCAAAAGTACTTTAGCAATAGAGTTTTGGTTAGAGAGTGAATGTAAATGTCAGCACATGTGAAGAGTTGGTCACAGTGATGAACTGGAAAAAATATGTAGGAAAGCATTTATCAATAGAAACATTAGGAAATCAGGCAAAGTATAAAGTGAGTGATAGGATTAGACATTTTCAACAGGTTGAGATTTAATATATAATCTTAGGAAGAAACAAATATGTAGTCACCGACAGGATAGACATTTGAGAGCATTAGGCAACCTGGACATGGATGGTTTTAGTAATCCATGCTCACTTCCTATTTAGGATTTGGTACAATCATAAGTGTGACATTTGCGTTTTGTGTCCAGAATATTACACTGAAAAAATGTATATTTATATCAGGTGACATGAGTATTTCTTCCACCATTTCTGGAAGCAATATGTTGAAGACATATAAATTAGTATTGGGGGTACAAATACGTGCACCCTGTGTCTCTGAATATAGAGAAAATGTATGAATAGACAATAGTGTGAATAAAGAATATAATTGGTTTCAACTTTAAAAAATGGATTGAAGTGGTATCTGAAAATATAAAGAAAATTTTATATTGATAAACATACATTCATTCAAACCAATTATACATCTATTTGTAATATTAGGGTTATGGTTTATCATAAAGGGTGTGAGTTTTGCTTCAAAATTGATTATGAAAATCGAAAATAATGTGTTTGGGTAGAAGTCACATGAAAAGACCAGTCAAGACACCTGGAGGAATACATGGGTTCTGAAGCAGGAATTGATTGAAAGTGAAACAAATGCCCATAAATTTGTGAATTTGTGGATGAAATATATATCCTATGATGTCCATAATACGAATAAATATTAATGTACCAGGGTTTAATAAAAATGAACGTCAAAATGCACAGCTTGTCATATCGGAATCAAGGTGCATTGATGTTAAACTTGGTCAGTTACTGTAGAAATATTAGTTAAATCTGTTTTTCAGGTGGATGAATATTTCTGAGAATAATCTTGTGAAAAGTTGATTATAAATCCAAGTCCATGAACATGAATAAATTTAGCGAGTGTAAATAAGACACATATATTTCATATTTTCAAAAATCTGGAGAGTGTCTATATATATATATATATATATATATTTACACAAAACACTCACACAGACATTAAAAAGTAGCAATATATATGCCACTCAAAATTCATCTATAAATATATATCATCCAAAGATGCAAAAATATTAATTTTACTGAACATGAGTTTATGTATAATGTTTTTCTACTAGGAAGCTCCCCTATAGGTGGAATTTTCAGTTAAAACAACGATTTGGAGGAGTGATCTCTTCTCACAATTTGTATCTACCAAGTCAGCCAACTCACAAAAATGTACATGTGATACCAGGTAGGATACTATAAATGCATATAAAAATACATGTGATGAATAGGCTACAGAGAAAGGGACAGGAATTCATATATTTGTTAATTTTAAAAACACATGGAGAACTATTTCAATTGAAAATTGACCAGATTTATAACACCTACCATTTATCATGCAAAAGGCAAGTCCAAATATACAACATGCCTCCTCTGAAATGCTTGTATTTCTATTCTGTTTGCGTTACTTTTCTCCATCATATTAGGATTAGTAGTCAGAGTCTAGTAGGGTATGTGAATATTTCTGAGAATAATCTTGTGAAAAGATGATTATAAATCCACATTCATGAATATGAAAAATTTAGGATGTGTAAAATAATACACATATATTTCATATTTTGAAAAATCTGGAGAGTGTGTATATATATATATATATATATATAATATATATATACACACACACACAAACATTCACAGACATTAAAAAGTAGCACTATATGCCAATTTAAAATCACCATAAAATATATATCATCCACAGATCCAAATAAATTCATTTTACTGAACATCGATTTATGTATAATGTTGTTCAACTAGGAAGCTCACCCACAGGTTGAATTTTCAGTTCCAACAGCGTTTAGGAGGAGTGATCCCTTTTCACAATTTGTATCTGCCAATTCAGCCTCCACACAAGAACGTACGTGTGGTAACAGTTAGGATTCTAAATGTGCATATAAAAATACATGTGCTGAATAGGCTTCAGAGAAAGGGAGACAGGAATTCACATATTTCTTAACTTTTAAAATACATGGAGAACTATTTCAAAAAAAATTGACAAGATTTAAAACTCCTACACTATATAATTCAAAAGGCAAGCCCAACTATCCACCATGCCTCCTCTGAACTGCTTGTAGTTCTATTCTTTTGGGGGTATTTTTCTCCAACATATTAGGATTAGTAGTCAGAGTCTAGTAGGGTATGTGTTAATGTCAGTGATTCAGTATTTTGAATGGAAAATAGGAAAATGAATCCAATGTGTATGCAAATATGTGCTTCAGAAAAATCTTCCCACTCTCATCCAGAACAATTCCTTGACATTACCTTCGCCCCAAGTAAGACACAATTAGAGGAAAAGAGATAGAAAATATGTGAATACATATCTGAAATGGAATTTGATCAGGAGTTCACAACCATGGAGGTGGAAGAGGAGTTTTCAAAAGTAAGGGACAGGGTAAGCACTCCACAATCACAGAGCTCTGCTGGCCTAAAGACTTCTTGAGAAACTGCCTCTGAGTTTGGGCACTTGAAATATATGTTGTTTTCAGGAGCTTTTGCTTCCTTCTAGTGAGACGATCAAAGCTGGGTCAGCATCTATGTGACCTGGAGGACATAAATTGTAATATTCCAATGAACATGAGGGAGCAGTGCTGAATTCTCTCTTTGTAGGTATACTATGGCCACTTGGGGCTAAGTGTGTCCCCGCGTGGATTGTATATTCATTTGTTCCTCTTCCACTCTTCATTGTGTTTCTTGCTGCTGCACTGCGACTTTGGTATTTGCTTCACGAAATACATGGAGTTCAACTGGGACACAGTGGTCTAATTGTCTGCCCGTGTGGACTGTGAAGCCATTTAGTAATCCTCCACTTTTCCTGGTGTTTCTTGCTGCTGCACTGCGAGTTTTGTATTTGCTTCATGAAATACAAGGAGTTCAACTGGGACACAGTGCTGGAGGGAGTTCTATCACATGTGGTGGCTCACACATGAGCATTCATGAAACCGGCCTCTATACCACATAGCTTGCTCCCTTGACCATAGCAACCTGATTCTGTAAATTACCCTAAAACCTCTCCATATAACAAGATGTGTTTACTTATAATGGTCTCCTGGCTGCACCATGTCCGTCTCATGACATTTGGAATCCAAAGGCAGATCCACATGGCCCCATCACAGATGTTTTATCACACACCTGCCTACCGCTGCTCTAGGCCCTCTACTCATCAGGCTCCAAATTACTGGCATCTCGGTTCTACACCATTTTCATTAAACCCAATCAATCAAGGCACTGTCTGGTACACTCATGATCAGAAATAGGACATCCAAATGTTCTGTATGCCACCTGTTCATGGGAATTTCAAAAATTTAAACTATTTATCTAGCCATTTATCAAGGATGAAGTTGGAGGCACAGTGGATTTCAATTCATGCAGGAACCATTAAATGGTGAGTATGATCATTTCAATGAAAACTCTGGAGAACTCTCACAGGCAAGGCTTCCCAGAGTGTCCAAAAGGTCACCTGAAGCCAGGCTCATTGAGGTCTACAATTGAGATCCATGAGTGTTTTGATCTCAACTATGGCTGCCAAGTCTTTCAGAATAAAATCTTGTGGTATCCTGACTGAGATTCCCAGTGCTCTGTGGAAAGCTACCCTGGGCCTACATCTCAGGTTCCAAGGGCGACTCTCATGCATGGCCTCCTCAAATCCCAACACAACTCATGGCAATACTTCACTAAACTCAGTTCCAGGACACAGTGTCTAAAAGGAGTCACACCAGAGTTCAGGCCCAGGAGGACCCAGTAATCTCTTCCAGCTACCACACATATGACCACAATTTAAATCAAAACACTCCCACATTGGCCTCATCTTCTTCTACACAGACACGCATCATAACCTCTGGCTGGAAGTTTCCATGAGGGGTGCAGCCCAAGACAGTGTCCAAAATAAGCTCCATTGCCCCTCATTTGCCAAAAGTCAGGGTGGCCTAAACACCCTTCCTTTGAACCAGGAGTGATCAAATAAGCCTGCCTTTAATACTGCTCTGCTTCTCCAATTTGAGGCCTAATGACTGTCAGGTGTAGATTTTCTATGTGATTTGGAGTCATGAGAAAACCCAAGCACCTATGGGCTATCCACTGTAGGGCTTTGAAGAACTCATTTGACCCAAATGATCCCTATTCTCACTTGACGGAAGTCAGGAACTGAAAAGGTCGGGAGAACTTCGGAGGAAAAGACCACCAAGAGACTGTCTCATGCCACAGCAAAGGGTTTATTGGGGGTCCAGCATGCTGAGGCTCAGAGGTCACTTCAGAGGAGCAAAGAACAAAGAGCCCCGAGAACAACTTGAGCAGAGTTTATATACATTCTTTAGAGAGGGCAGGGACTTTACATACATCATAGCCTCCTTTAGAAAATCATCATATACCGCGGGAAAATCAAATAATAACTCTAAAACATGATTAGCACATTCATTGGTGGGAACAGGTTGGGCAGCGGGTGATTGGTCAGCCGTGAGAAGGAGTATACATTTAAACTGATTGGTTGAAGCACTGAGATGTATACGTGCAAATCTGCATGGTTTCTGCGAAGGGGTGGTTAAGTAACGAGGTGGTCAGGGAAGATTTCAACACACATCTAATGGGAAGATCCAGGAATTGTCTTAAGTGCCACAGGAATTTCAGGTTCTGAGTGCAGCTTGGAAAATGTACAAAACCTGGTTCTTTACGTTTCAATTTCAATTTCTTTTATTCTTTCATTTCCCACCCCTTTTTCTGACTACTTTTAATCTTAAAAGTAATGAATCAAAATTATTGTGGGGTTTCACATTCTATTCCTACCAGTGCAGCATATTTCTGTCTGATTATCATGAGTTTCACCTGCCTAATCTGAGCCTGGAGAAAGGAAACTATGTGGTTAGGCAAACAAGGTCCCACAGTTAGCAACACCATAAGGATGATCAGGGGTCCAGCTAAGTCTGATATTAGTGTAGTTACCAGGGGTACTCGGTTAACCATGACTCAAAGCACCCTTGTTGAATCTCCCATTCTCTCTGGCGCTCTTCAAGGTATTTTCTTAATTTACTCATGAATTATTTTGCAACTCCAATATGGTCAGCATAAAAACAACATTCTTCTCTCAGTGCAACACAGAGGCCCTCTCCCTCATCAAGAGGAGGTCTAATCCTCACCTGTTCTCTAAAACAACTTCAGAGAAAGAGGTTAAGGATTCCTGCAAAGCTGTGATGGAGGTCTCTAACGTCTTCAAGTCTTGATTTATTGCTGTTTCTAATTGGGCCATTTGTTGTTAACCACGCATCATAGAAGCTGTTCCCATACCCACTCCTGCAGCAGCTCCTATCCTCAATAGGATGGCTAGAGTAAGGGACAATGGTTCCCCTTGATATCGGGTTGTTTGTCCCCCTAGTAGACCTTCAAATGATTAGGCATTATGATAGAGTACCCTGGAGAATATCTGCACCATTACACAATAATTTACAGGGCTGTCAAAGACCTGGGCTGAAATACAAGGAGTTCTGACTGTGTGGAGTTCAGTACCATAAAGGTTCCTTTAATTAGTTCCCAGGGGCAGGAGTCAGATGTACTCTGGACTGGGGAAGTAGGCAAAGACGGAATCCAGGAAGTATTAGATGGTAGAGGGGTTCTGGTAGATCTAGGCATGGAAGGTTTAGGAGGCTTAATCCCTGGCTTGAGGGGATTGGGTCCTATTGCTGTGGGATTTTCTTTCTTTTTAAGCCAGACGGTGAACCAGAGACCAAATTCATCACCTGGGCCATAAATATAGAATCGCATTCCCCACGTATTTCCCATAGGCCAGGTTTTTCTGAGGTAGCCCCTTCCTTTGGAAGTGAAAGTTATATTGAGGGGGTAACATAGAGTATTCTTTCCACAGCGAGTTTTTGACACCACTGGGCAAGCAGCACATTTCTTGGGATCAATCCAGGTGTCATTTCATCCTACCGGAATCATACCTTTCTGGGGAGTTTGGGTTCCACCATGCAGCTTTCGTTTGTTCACAACCCCAAGATCTACAATAAAAGTCACTGGGTCCTCCACAGGTTTGGGCCTGTTTTATGACTTTGGAAATCAGGTGGGCACACATAATAGTCAAGACTGGCTAGTTTACACCTGAGCTGGGGGAGATGACATCCACAATTCATGGGTTAAGGTGGTCTATGTTGCCCTAGTTAGGGTTTGAGTGGGATCTGTGTGGGGTCCTCTATGTCAGGGAGATCCCAGTCAGGGAAGCCTATGGCAAGCTGACAAATGTCCGGGTGGAGAGATGGCCACCAAGTCCATAAGGTGGCTGTTTGTGAAATAGATCACACTACTTGCCCATTAGGATTCATTACTTGCCCTTGTTGCTGAGCACGCTGATAGGGATTAGTTCTGCTGGTGGTCATGGGAAGAATCCATAGCCCTACCCACATGACGGACACGCAACTTGAGATGGATACCAGTCTGTAGAAGTTTCCAGCCAGAGTCTGTACAGGGCTCAGGCATGAGATGGGAGGCATTGATCCAGGAAGTGATCCCATCCACTTTCACCACTGTGGGTGTTATAAGCAGCACCTGGTATGGTCCTTTCCAGTGGAGTTCCAGGGATGACACCTGACGCCATCTCACGTAGACGAAGCCTCCCACTTGATATCAATGTGGGGTTCCCTCGTCTCCAGTCTGATAAGCAGAGGCCAAATGTTTCCACAGGTATCGCTGGGTGCTGGGTTTGTTAAAGGGCTTTAAATCTGTCAAGCAAGGGGGTGTGAAAGGAATCATTAAGTCTCATAGTTGGGATTAGGTCCCCTACTGGAGGAAGGGCACCATTGAGAATTTCATAAGAGGTGAGGTTACACAAAGAGGCGGAGGG
The DNA here is from genome assembly GCF_048772815.1 of Callospermophilus lateralis. Taxonomy (NCBI): domain Eukaryota; kingdom Metazoa; phylum Chordata; class Mammalia; order Rodentia; family Sciuridae; genus Callospermophilus; species Callospermophilus lateralis. Next base: position 385,380 of record NW_027514946.1, on the reverse strand, counting down.
GGTATTTCTTTCACAAAACTGTGCATAAGATTGGAGCATAGTCCAATTTTTTATGCCAGTATCCAAGCTTAATTTTGTTAAGTACTCTTTGATGGTTCTATTCATCCTTTCTACCTGTCCTGAGCTATAGGGTCTATAAGCACAATGTAACTTCCAATTAATCCCCAGGGTCCTGGCAAATCCCTTACTTTCCTGGGGCATGAATGCCGGTCCGTTAGCGGACCCTATTACCTTAGGCAGGCCGAACCTTGGAAAAATGTCTTCTACGATCTTTTTGACTACCATCTGAGCTGTTTCTTTCTTCATGGGGAAGGCTTCGACCCATCCTGAAAAAGTATCTACAAAGGCTAGGAGATATTTAAGTTCATACCTTGCTGGCTTAATTTCAGTAAAGTTCAATTCCCAGAATTGTCCTTGTCTGGTTCCTTGTAAGCGCTTCCCTGCAGGAAGCTTGGATGGGTAAGCATTAACTACTTGGCAGACTTGACAAGCTCTAGTCACCTGCTCAGCTATTTCTTTCCTCTGTGAGTCAGTCAATAATAAGTCCTTTCTCCGGTCCTTTAAGAGTGCCTATATCTTCTCTGAGTCTAAGTGGGTGAGCTGGTGTACGTCTTTGACATAAAGGTGGGCTTTTTGAAATTGTAAACTTGGCTCTGTAGGATCCCAGAGTTCTGTATCTGTCTCCTCAGATGATAAGTTGCCTGAATGTTCCGGTGCGGCCAAGTCTCCTGATTGTTGTTCCCCCTGGTGTGGAAAAAGTTAACACAGTCACTCCATTTAGGGCTGCCAATTAAGCTTCCTCATCTGCCCTTCTTTTTCCAACCGCCAAGTGTTCGTTTCCCTTCTGGTGCCCTGGGCAGTGCACTATAGCTAGTTCCTTAGGGCCCTGCACTGCTGAGAGAAGTTGGAGGATCTCATCTTTGTTCTTTATTTCTTTCTAGGTGGAGGTTAATAACCCCCTTTGATGGTAAATAGCCCCGTGCACATTTGCAGTGGCAAATGCATAGCAGCTATCAGTGTATATGGTGGCCCTTTTGCCTGTTGCTAGTTCCAATACTTTCGTAAGGGCAATCAGTTCTGCTTTTTGGGCTGATGTCAGTTCTGGGAGACCAGAGGAACAGATGACATTAATTTTGCTAACTACTGCTTCTCCAGCCCACCGCTTACCATCTTGGAGGAAGCTGCTGCCATCCATAAACCATACAACTTCAGGGCAAGGCAGTGGCTGATCCTTCAAGTCTCGTCGTATACTGGTTTCCTCTGCCAGTATGTGTTGACACTCATGAGCAACGGGTCTTGATGATCCTTCTGGCAGCAGTGTAGCCGGGTTGAGTGGAGCAGCGGGTCCCAGCGTGATTCTGTCTTTGTCAAGCAAGAGGTTCTGGTAGTGGGTTATTCTAGAGTTTGATAGCCACATCTCTGGAGGCTGACAGATGATGCACTCCAGGGCATGGGGGACTATAATCGTTAGCTTCTGTCCCAACGTTAATTTATCAGCATCTTTTATTAGAAGGGCTGCCGCTGCTATTGCTCTTAAGCAATGGGGCGACCCACTAGCCACTGGGTCCAGTTTATTTGATAAGTATTCTACCGGCCTTTTCCAAGGTCCCAAAGTCTCAGTGAGCACAACCCGTGCTATTCCTTTCTTTTCCTCGATGTAGAGACTGAAGGGTTTTTCTATATCTGGGAGTGCTAAGGCCGGAGCAGATAGCAGCACCTTTTTTCTGACATTATCAAAAGCTTGTTGGTGCTCAGGGGTCCATTGGAAGTGGGCATCCCCCTTTATCAGCGGGTATAAAGGGGCAGCCAGAGACGCGAACCCAGGAATCCATAACCTGCAAAAGCCGGCAGTCCCAAGAAACTCCCTGAGTTGTCTCTTATTAGATGGGGGCAGTATCTGCACAAAGGTTTGTTTTGTGGGCTCAGTGAGCCATCCTTTGCCACCCCTAAGAGAATAACCCAGGAAGATTACTTCTTGCTGACAAATTTGGGCCTTTTTGGCAGAAGCCCTATATCCAAGCCGAGCAAGCTTGGAAAATAATGCTTGGGTCCCAGACTCATTGTTCTCTTTGGTGTCGGCTGCCAGTAGCAGACCATCCACATATTGGAGTATGGTGACATCGGGGTGTGCAGTTTTGAAGTCATTGAAGTCCTTGTGGAGGGGTTCATCAAAGAGAGTGGGAGAGTTTTTGAACCCCTGTGGGAGTCTAGTCCAGGTTAGTTGGACAGATGTTCCTTTTTCGGGGTCTATCCACTCAAAAGCAAACAGCAACTGAGTGTCCTTATGTACGGGCAAGCAAAAGTGAGCATCTTTTAAGTCTAGCACAGTGTACCATTCCTGCTCCAGATTCAGAGCGCTAAGCAAATTATATGGATTCGGTACAGTGGGGTGAATGTCCTGCACTCTGTTGTTGATCTCTCTTAGGTATTGAAGCGTCCGGTAGTCCCCAGTTCCTGGCTTTCTTACTGGCAGCAGGGGGATATTCTAGGACAAATGACAGGGCCTTAAGACCCCAAGAGCCAGGTATTTCTGAATATGGGCCCTTATCCCATCCTTAGCTTCTTTGATTAGAGGATATTGTTTAACACTGATTGGAGAGATAGAGGCTTTTAATTCTACTACTATTGGAGGTTGTTATATGGCTAGACCTAACCCAGCAGTTTCTGCCCAGGCATTAGGATAATCTTTTATCCATTTCTGGGGTAGTTTGCCTGTTTGATCAGTCCTAGGAGGCGCGAAGTGTTGATGTTCATCTTCTACGGATGTTGTCAAAGCCATGACTATGGGAGTTTTTACTGAAGGCTTTAGAAACTCCACTTGGGGACCATCAGGGTTAAAGGTTATTCTAGCCCAGAGTTTGGTAAGCAGATCCCAGCCCATCAATGGGGCTGGGCATTCTTGGATTACTTGGAAAGCGTGGTGGACTTTTCCATTTCCTAGGTCCATAGTCCTCTTAGTTGTCCCAGCCCAATATCTACTGCCATTAGTACCTTTAACAGGGGACCATTTATTTGATAGGGGGCCCAGTGGGGTCTTAAAGGTTGATTATACTGCTCCTGTATCCACTTCAAAGTTCACTGGGGTCCCCTCCACTTTAAATGTTACCCTGAGCTCGGAGAGGGGATCCGAGCCCCGACTTTCCTAGTCCTCTTCTAGAGTCAGCACGGCGGACTGGCATCTCTGCTTCTTTCGGGGGCACTCTTTGGCCTAGTGTCCTGTTTTCTTTACAGTAGGCACACTGATCTGAGGCCAGGGGCAGCCATTGGCGGGGGCCCAGGTATCCCTTTCTGTCTCCCTGCTTTTTAACTTCTGGCATATTTGGTGCTCTGACCAGAACCTTAGTCAATGCTTTAGTCTGCCTTTTGCTCCTTTCATCCTCCTTTTGTTCCCTTTCCGTCTCTCTCCTCTGTTCCCTTTCCTCCTCAGTTTCTCTCTTATAATATACTTTCTCAGCATCTCTTACTAAATCTCTCAAGGTCTTATCTTGTAATACATCTAGACGTTGTAACTTTCTCTTAATATCTAGGGCAGCCTGCTCGATAAAGGCCATTGCAACAGATGCTTGTTCATCCTCTGCCTGAGGATCAAAAGGAGTATATTTCCTATATGCTTCCATAATTCTCTCCAGAAACATAGAGGGAAACTCATTAGGCCCTTGGATAATCTCTCTTACCTTGGCCAAATTAGTCGGCCCTCTGGCGGCCACTCAGAGACCCGCTATTAGAGTCTGGCGATAAGTGGACAGATGCTACCTACATTTAAAGGTGTTTGGGTTCCAGTTGGATCGGTTCATTGGCCCGTAGGGACGGAGAGGAAGCATCATAGGGGCTTCCGAGTTTTCTATTATCCGTCACCGGCGGGTTCCTTTAGGTGGCCCAGCTTCCTCCAGGGGAGGAGGGGTTGCTGCTGCTGCAGAGAAGTCCCCTGGAGTGCTTGGGTCTGGCCCAATTGCCTCTAGCGGCGGAGAGGCTGAGTCAGCGGCGAGAATATCATCTGGAACGTGTTGGGGGTTGGAGAGCGAGGGTAGAGGATAAGGAGTGGGAGGAGTGTCCAGTCTTGTGACTCAGGGAGAATGGAAGGAAGAGGGGGAGGAGTGGAAGGTTTGAATGATAGGATGCTGGGGGAAGGGGTATATGGCTGTTGATCTGGGTGGCCACGTGGCCCCAGCTGAAAGACAATATCTCTGACTTTTCGGATTAGAGGGAAGTAGAAGGATCCTTCTGGGGGGCCACCTGACTCTGAGAATGGGCCATTCTGAAGCACAGAGAATCTGCCAGGTACGGCATTTTACTGAAAAAGAAAGATTCTGGGCCCTTGAGCGGACATCAGTCCAATGATCAAGTGTCAGGGACAGAGAAGTGGAAGTGCTTTGTCCCATAATGAGAGTTACTCAAACAGGGACAGTGAAGACACAAACGCAACACAGACAAAGACAAACAGTAAACGTTTAACATGAGTCCAAGACAAAGATTAGAACTGAGTAACTGCCAAAACCTGATGGGTTAGACAATAAAGACAGCCGGAAAACTCAACATGAGTTCAGAACAATGACCAAAACTGAGTAGCCGGCAAAACCTGATGGGCTGGCGAACCGAATCCTGAAGCAAAATATAAACGAGTTGAAGAAATTAGTATTCCTTGATTTCTCTAGTCCTCTGGAGTGTCCCCCAGGAACGTGGCCTGTAGCTCTGTGACACATCTGTCAGCCACCATCAGAGAGAGCTAATGCTCTTCACTGACAGCCACTTTGCCAATCCATAACCTGAAACCCAAAACCAGAAAGAGGTGCCTTACTTACCCCGAGAGGAGTCCATTGGGGTCTTTTGTCCGCCGCTGCCAGATATCTCACCTGGGGCCTCCAGATGAATAGGTGGGGCGAACGTCAGAGAAAAAGACCACCAAGAGGCTTTCTCATGCAACAGCAAAAGTTTTATTGGGGGTCCAGCATGCTGGGGCTCAGAGCTCACTTTAGAGGAGCAAAGAACAAAGAGCCCTGAGAACAACTTGAGCAGAGTTTATATACATTCCTTAGAGAGGGCAGGGACTTTACATACATGATAGCCTCCTTTAGCAATTCATCATATACCATGGGAAAATCAAATAACAACTCTAAAGCATGATTAGCACTTTCATTTGCGGGAACAATTCGGGCAATGGGTGATTGGTCAGCCCTAAGAAGGGGTATACATTTAAACTGATTGGTTGAATACCTGAGATGTATACTTGCTGAGCTGCCGGGATTCTGGGAAAGGGTTGTTAAGTAACTAGGTAGTCAGGGAAGATTTCAACACACATCTAATGGGCAGATCCGGGAATTGTCTAAACTGCCACAGGAAAGTGCAGCTTGGAAAGTTTACAAACCTGGTTCTTTACATTTCAATTTCAATTTCAATTTCTTTTATTCTTTCAGAACCTTACAGAGAAAGGCAAGAGGCTTAATCCACAATGACTGCTCTTTTGGCCATTTTGGTTTTGGATGCACACATGGGATCTTTCTTTCGATCCATCTGGTGCTGATAATCTAAGTCACAGCCTCACACAGGGCCAAGAGGCTAATTAAGACACAACCAATTTCAAAGCAATTACTACTCTGAGGTCAGTTACAGAAGTCAGTCTCTGAGGAGAATCACACCAGTGTTCAAGGCTAGGTGCACCCAGTCATCTTTTCCAACCACCACATAAATGACCACAATTAAAACCAAAACAATTCCACATGGCCCTCATCTTCTTCCATAGAGTCACTCATCATAACCTCTGGCTGGAGGATTCCTTGAATGGCGCAGCTCAAGAGAGTGTCCAAAATAAGATTCCTTGCCCCTCATTTGCCTAAACTCAGGGTGGCCTGGACACCCTTCCTGTGAACTAGGATTGATCACAGAGGTCTGCCGCTAATACTGCTCTACTTCTCCAATTAGAGGCCTACTGACTGTCAGGTATAAATTCCTTATGTGATTTGGATTCATGATTAAACCCAAGCACCTCTGAAGAGCTTGGAAGAACTCATTTGACCCAAAAAATCCCTATACTCCCTTGAAGAAGGTCAGGAACCTAACAGAGGAAGGCAAGAGACATCATCCACAATGACTTATGTTTTTGCCATTTTGGTTTTGGATGCACACATTGGATGTTTCTTTAGATCCATCAGGCGCTGAAAATCTAAGCCATAGCCTCTCACAGGGCCAAGAGGCTGATTCAGACACATGGCTTTCCAAAGCAATTAAGCAAAGAGCCACAGGTGATGCCCATTCATTTCCATTTGAAAACTGTTTCCTTCAGGCTTCACAAAGGGGTGGCCTGAGGCAAAGACCTTCCTGACATTCAGGGCAAAAGATCAATAGGTTAGCAAAAGGCCCAAAACAGGGTTTCTCCACTGAGGCTTTTCTGGTCACACTGATATCTGAGTTTTCTGAGATGCTCCAATTCCCTCCAGCTATCCAGAACATAGCCATGTCGCAGAGTTTGGAGGTGGTACATATTTTGGACACAAAACCATGAACCTATTCTGGAGAGTGCCCAAAATTCAGGAAGAAAACAGAAACTTAGTAAGATAGTAGGTGTTGCCCATCGATAAGGCAACCTGCAGTCCATTACTAAAATGGACAGGATGAATGCTGGGAAGCTTTCTACTAGACAGGACACATCCATTGATGCATTCTCTTTTCTAATGTCTACAACCATGGACACAGTGGGAGACACAGACACAGAAACACTTGCCTTGTCAAAGCTCTTTCTAGAAATAGTCCACTCCAAACCAAACACACCGCCTTTCCTACCTATTCTCTGAACATGAGACAAAACCACAAACTCACACACACACTCAAAAAGGCACCTCCTTCCCCCAAGTAAGTCTGTGACTATCCAGAGTGTCCTTTGACTGGTGGGCCATTTTATGTTCCCCCGAAAAGGCCTGTCTTGTCTTAGATCTGGTCTCCTTGTCAAACACTGTGAAGTTGTCAGGAGCCTGTTCTGACCACTACATGCTTTCTCAGGGAAGGCCCGTCTTCAGAACTCTCCTTGCATTTGGCCATCCTCACATCAGTAGGTACCAAAAAAGACAGACTCTGTCCTTGGTAAATCCAAACATGTGAGCCCACTGGGACTGAGACTGGGACTGGCTCTGTGTGCCTGGCTTCCTGGATCCCAAATTCAGAGAGTTCCATCACCAAGGAAGTGAGGTAGGTCACTTATTTCAAGAATTTAATGAGTTCACTGCCTTGGCAACAACTTTGTTATAACAGTTGCTTCCAAGGGTCCCATGAGATGGAGGATACCCTACTTCCTCTGACACTTTCACTAGTTAGAATGGTATATCAACCATATGGAACCAGAAACAGCTCTCCACATTGTCCTGGTTTGGTCCATATTCTCTCCATTAAGAATAGAGAGGCTGATTCAGACACAACCCTTCATCCTGACAAGGTTGTTTGCCATGGAAGATGACTTTTGCTCTCTCAGGTGCTACATAGCTGCCTAATACTTCTCCAGGGATCATTTCTGCTTGGACCATTGAGTTTCTAAGCAGGTGGAAGATCCCCTACATTCCTGTATTGTAAGACAAACTCGGTCCCTGCTCTTCTGTAAAGGTAGATTGAGGGAACAGTGTATGGTTAGGGTTAATAACAGGTTCGATTTTGGTGAGGAGTCATTCTGTTGGATGAATAATGGTATTGGGAACCTGCGATATTTACAAGAATATATAGGTAAAATATAAGTATGGAAACAGAAATCTAGGTATGATTTGAAGCCCAGAAAGACATTGGGACCTTCATTGGGATACTTAGCTTTGAATTATGTTCTGCACAGATGTCTCAGATAAATCGATATACAATGTTATAGGACCTTGTACCTTGGATGATTGAATGTCGAAGAGAACATCCAGGATAAAAGGGATAGTTGGTAGTATTAGGAAGACAGTTTGTACGTTTAAAAAGAAGAGTGAGTATAAGTTTTGGACCAAAAATTCTTTAGCAATAGGGTTTCGGGTAGAGAGTGAATATGAATGTCAGAACGTGTGAAGAATCAGTCACAATGATGAACTGGGGAAAATATGTAGGAAAGCAGATATCCATAGAGACATTAGGAAATCATGCAAAGTGTAAAGTGAGTGATTGGATTAGACATTTTCAGTATGATTGAGTTTCAATATATAATCTTAGGAAAAAACAAATATGTAGTCCCCAAAAAGATTGACAAGTGGGAGCATTAGGCAGCCTGGACATGGATGTTTTTAGTAATCCATGTTCATTTTCCATTTAGACTTTGGTACAATCATAAGTGTGATGTTTGCATTTTCTGACCAGAATATTACTGTGATAAAATGTATATGTGGATCAGGTAACATGAGTATTTCTTCCACCATTTCTTGGAGCCATATTTTGAAGATGTATAAATTAGTATTGTGGGTAAAAATAGATGTACCCTGTGTCTATGAATATAGAGATAATGCATGAATAGAGCGTAGTGTGAATAAATAATATTACTTGTTCCAACTTTAAATAATGGATTAAATTGATATCTAAAAATATTCAGGAAATCTTATATTGATATACATACATTCATTTCAACCAGTAATACATCTAATGGTAATATTAGGGTTGTGGTTTATCGTGAAGTGTGTGTGAGTTTTGCTTCAAACTGATTATGGAAATCAAATATAATATTTTTGGAAAGAAGTCTCATGAAAAGACCAGTCAAGAAACATGGAGGAATACTTGTGTTCTGAAGCAGGAAGTGATTGACATTGAAACAAATGTCTAAAAATTTGTGAACTTGTGGATAAAATATATATCCTACGATGTGCATAAACTGCAGAAATAGTAATGTACCATTGTTGAATAAAAATGAACGTCAAATTATATGTCATGTCCCATAGGAGTCTACTTGCGTTGATATTAAACTGGGTCAGTTACTCTAGAAATATTAGGATTTGTGTGCAGCTTTCACTGAAGTCAGTTTTCAGTACTAGGAAACAAATATATATTTCAAGTTGATGAATAATTCTGAGAATAATCTTGTGAAAAATCGATTATAAATCTAAATACATCAACATGAATAAATTTAGGGAGTATATATAAGACACATATATTTCATATTTTGAAAAATCTGGAGAGTATGTATATATATATATATATATATATATATATATATATATATATATATATACACAAAACATACACACAGACTATAAAAAGTAGCAATACATATGCTAATCGAAATTCATCATTAAATATATATAATTCACATATGCAAAAATAATTATTTTACTGACCATGGATTTTTGTATAATGTTTTTCTATTAGGAAGCTCACCCATAGGTTGAATTTTCAGTTTCAACAGCGTTTAGGAGGAGGGATCTCTTCTCACAATTTGTATCTTCCAAGTCAGACAACACAAAAAAATTAACCTGTGATACCAGGTAGGATTCTATATGTGCATATAAATATACATGTGCTGAATAGTCTATAGAGAAAGGGAGACAGGAATTCACATATTAGTTAATTTTAAAAACACATGGAGAATTATTTTAACCAAAAATTGACTAGATTTATAACACCTACCCTTTATCATGTAAAAGGCAAGTCCAAATATACACCATGCCTCCACTGAACTGCATGTATTTCTATTTTGTTTTGGTTATTTTTCCTCCATCATATTAGGATTAGTAGTCAGGGTCTAGTAGGGTATGGGTTAGTGTCATGGTTTCAGTATTTTGATTGGAAAATAAGAAAATGAATGCAATGTGTATGCAAATATGTGCCACACAAAAATATTCCCACTCTCATCCAGAACAATGAATTGCCATTACCTTCACCCCAAATAAGACACAATTAGAGGAGAAGAGTTAGAAAATCTGTGAATACATATATGGAATGGAACATAATCAGGAGTTCACAACCTTGGAGGTGGTAGAGGAGTTTCCAAAAGTTAGGGTCAGGGTAAACACTCCACAAACATGGAGCTCTGCTGGCCTAAAAACTTCTTGAGAAACTGTCTCTGAGTTCGGGCACTTGAAATATATGTTGTTGTCAGGAGCTTTAGCTTCATTTGTAGTGAGACCATCAAAGATGGGTCTGCATCTATGTGACCTGGAGAACATGGTTTCTTTTTTTTTAATGAACATAAGGGAGCAGTGCTGAATTCTCTCTTTGTCGGTAAACTGTGGCCACTCGGGTCTAAGTGTCTCCCCATGTGGACTGTGAAGCCATTTGGTCATCCTCCACTTTTTGTGGTGTTTCTTGCTGCTGCACTGGGAGTATGGTATTTACTTAACGAAATACAATGAGTTCAACTGGGACAAAATGCTAGAGTGAGTTCTGTCATGTGTGGTGGGTCAGGTTCTCCAGGAGAATGCACCAACAAGTCTTCTATCCAACATAGCTTGTCCCCTTGACCATAGCAACCTGTTTCTTAAAATTGACGTTAAACCTCTCCATATAACGAGATGCCTTTACATATAAGGGTCTGCTGGCTACACTATTTCAGTCACAAGCCATTTGGAAGCCAATGGAAGATCCACATGACCCCACCACAGATATTTTATCACACATCTGCACACCACTGCTCTAGGCCCACTACTCAGCAGGCTCCAACTTACTGGCATCTCTGTTCTACACCATTTTCATAAAACCAAGTCAATTAAGCCACTGTCTGGTACACTCATGATCAGAAACAGGACATCCAAAGATTCTCCAGTGCCACCTGGTCATAGGAATTTCAAATATATCATGGTATTTATCTGAGATTAGGAAGATAGACGGTAGGATTAAAAAGAAGGGTGAGTAAAGGATTTGGACATTAAGTTCTGCTTCTCCAATTTGACGCGTATTGTCATGCATGGGCGACTCTCATGCCTGGCCTCCGAAAATCCCAACACAATTCATAGCAATACATCTCTAAGGTCATTTCCAAAACTCCGTTTCTAAGGGGAATCACACCAGAGTTCAAGCCCAGGTGGACCCTTTCATCTCTTCCAACCGCCACACAAGTGACCACAATTAAAAACAAAACACTCCCACATGGCCCTCATTTTCTTCCATGTAGACACTCATCATAATCCCTTGCTAGAGGTTTCCATGAGGGACACAGTCCAAGACAGTGTCCAAAATAAGCTCCCTTCCCCCTCATTTGCCTAAAGTCAGGGTGGCCTGGGCACCCTTCCTGTGAACCAGGAGTGATCAAATAGGCCTGCCATTAATGCTGCTCTGCTTCTCGAATTTGAGGCCTACTGACTGTGGGGTTTAGATACTTTATGTGAATTGGAGTCATGAGAAAACCCAAGAATCTCTGGGCTTCCCTCTGCAGGGCTTTGAAGAACCCATTTGAGTGAGTCTAGGAGTTGGACCAAAAGTTCTTTAGCAATAATGTTTTGGTGAGAGAGTAAATGTAAATGTCAGCACATTTGAAGGGTCATTCCCAATGATGAACTGGAGAAAAGGTATTTGAAAGCAGATATCAATGGAGACATTAGGAAATCAGGCAAAGTACAAAGTGAGTGGTAGGATAAGACATTATTAACAGGGTTGAGTTTGAATATATAATCTTAGGAAGAAACAGATATGTAGTCACCAATAGGAATAATATTTGAGAGCATTAGGGAACCAGGACATGGATGTTGTTAGTAATACATGCTCACATTCAATTTAGGCTTTGGTACAGTCATAAGTGTGACCCTTGCATTTTGTGTCAGGAATATTACTGTGATGAAATGTATATGTATATCAGGTGACTAGAGTATTTTTTCCACCATTTCTGAAAGCAATATTTTAAAGACTTATAAATTAGTATTGGGGATACAAATACATAGACCCTGGGTCTATGAATATAGAGATGATGCCTTAATAGACCATACTGTGAATAAATAATATAACAGGTTCCACTTTTAATATTGGATTGAATTGATATCTGAAAATACATAAGAAATTTTATGTTGATATACAATCATTCATTCCAAACAGTTATACATCTAATGGTAATAATAGAGTTATGGTTTATCATGATGGGTGTGTGAGTTTGCCCCAAAAGTGATTATGGAAATCGAAAACAATGTGTTCAGAAAGAAGTCTCATGAAAAAACCAGTCAAGAAAGCTGGAGGAATACATGTGTTCTGAAGCAGGAAGTGATTGAAAGTGAAACAAATGCCTATAAATTTGCTAAATTGTGGAAGAAATATATATCGTATGATGTGCATAAAATGAAGAAAACTAATATACCAGTGTTGAATAAAAATGAACGTCAAAATAGACATCATGGAACATAGGAATCTACTTGCACCAATGTTAAACTGGGTAAGTTACTGTAGAAATATTAGCATTTGTATATACCATTCACTGAATTTACTTTTCAGTACTAGGAAACAGATATGTAGTTCAGGTGGATGAATATTTCTGAGAATAATCTTGTGAAAAGTTGATTAGAAATCCAAATATATGAACATTAATGAATTTAGGAGTGTATAATAAGACACATATATTTTACATTTTGAAAAATCTGGAGAATATATATATATATATATATATATATATATATATATATATATATATATATATATACACACACACACACAAAACCCACACAGAGCAATGAAAAAGTAGCAATATATATGCCAATCAAAATTCATCGTGAAATTTATATGATCCACATATCCAAAAATATTTATTTTACTGAACATGGATTTATATATAATGTTGTTCACCTAGGAAGCTCCCCCATAAGTTGAATTTTCTGTTCCACAATTTGTATCTGTCAAGTTGGCCACCTCACAAGTATGTACGTGTGATACCAGGTAGGATTCAATATGTGCATATACAAATACATGTGCTTAATAGGCTACAGAGAAAGGGAGACAGGAATTCACATATTTGTTAACTTTAAAAACACACGGAGAACTACTTCAATTAAAAATTGACTAGATTTATAACTCCAAACCTATGTATTGCAAAAGGCAAGCCCAACTATACACGACCCCTCCTCTGAACTGCTTGTATTTCTATTCTGTTTGAGTTATTTTTCTCCATCACATTAGGATTAGTAGTCAGAGTCTAGCAAGCTATGGGTTAGTGTCAGGGAATCAGTATTTCGAATGGAAAATTGGAAAATGAACACAATGTGTATGCAAATATGTGCTACACAAAAATCTTCTTATTCTCTTCCAGAAAAATTTATTGTAATTAACTCCGCCCCAAGTAATACAGAATTAGAGAAGAAGAGTTAGAAAATCTGTGAATACATATCTGGAATGGAATATGCTCAGGAGTTCACAACCTTGGAGGTGTTAGAGGAGTTTCCCAATGTAAGGGACACAGTAAACATTTCTCAAATGTGGAGCTCTGGTGCCCTAAAGACTTCTTGGGAAACTGTCTATGTGGTTGGGCACTTGAAATATATATTGTTTTCAGGAGCTTTTGATTTCTTTCTAGTGAGACCATCAAAGCTGGGTCTACATCTATGTGACCTGGAGGACATGGATTCTTATTTTCCAATGTACATGAGGTAGCAGTGCGGAATTCTCTCTTTGTAGGTAAACTGTGGCCATTGTGGGCTAAGTGTCTCCCTGGGGGACTGTGAAGCCATTTGGTCATCCTCCAATTTTCATGGTGTTTCTTGCTGCTGCACTGGGACTTTGGTATTTGCTTCACGATATACAAGGAGTTCAAATGGGACACAGTGGTGGAGGAAGTTCTGTCTTGTGCGGTGGGTCAGGGTTCTCAGGAGAATGCACCAAGCAGGCTTCTATCCCTCATAGCTTGCCCCCTTGTCCATAGAAACCTGGTTCTGAACATTGCCCTGAAACCTCTCCATATAACAATATGCCATTTCATTGAACATTCTGCTGGCTGCACCATGTCAGTCACAAGCAATTTGGAAGCTAATGGCAGATTGACACGGCCTCACAAAGATGTTTTATCATACACCTTCCCACCTCTGCTCTAGGCCCACCACTCAGTAGGCTCCAACTTACTGGTATCTCTGTTCTACACCATTTTTATGAATCCCAGTCAATCAAGGCACTGCCTGATAGATTCATGAATGATGTAGGACATCCAAATGTTCCCAGTGCGACCAGGTCATGGGAAATTCAAAAATTTCATGGTATTTATCTAGGCATTTTTCAAGGATGAAGTTGGAGGCACTGTGGGTTTTAATTCATTCGGGAACCATTAAATGGTGAGGATGCTCATTTCAATGAACGCTATCGAGAACTCTCACAGGCAAGACTTTCCAAAGAGTGGCCAAAAGGTCACATGAAGCCAGGCTCATTGAGGTCTACAATGTGAGGTCCATGTTTGTTTTGATTCTCAACTATGGCTGACATGCCTTTAAGAGTAAAATCATGTGATATCCTGGCTGAGATTCCCAGTGCTCTGTGGAAAGGTACCCTGGGCCTATATCTCAGTTTCCATGGGCGACTCTCATGCGTGTCCTCCTAAAATCCCAACACAAGTCATGGCAATACTTCTCTGAGGTCAGTTTCAGAACTCACTCTCTAAGGGGAATCACGCCACTGTTCAAGCCCAGGTGGACCCAGTCACCTCTTCCAACCGCCACACAAATGAAAACAATTGAAACCAAAAAAAATCCCACATGGCCCTCATTTTATTTCATATAGACACTGAACATAACCTCTTGCTAGAGGTTTCCATGAGGAGCACAGTACAAGACAGTATCCAAAATAAGCTCCCTTGCCCCTCGTTTGCCTAAAGTTTGAGTGGCCTGGACACCCTTCCTGTGAAACAGGAGTGATCCAATAGGCCTGCATTTAATACTGCTCCACTTCTCCAATTTGAGGCCTACTGACTGTGGGATTTAGATTATTTATGTGTATTGGAGTCATGATAAAACCCAAGCACCAATGGGCTAGCCTCTGCAGGGCTTTAAAGAACTCATTAGACCCAAAGGATCCTTATTCTCACTTGATGGAGGTCAGGAAACTTACAGAGAAAGACAAGAGAATTCACCCACAATGACTGCTCTTTTGGCCATTTTGGTGTTGGATGCATACATGGGATCTTTCTTTACATCCATCAGGTGCTGACAATCTAAGCCACAGCCTCACACTGGGCCAAGAGCCTGATTCAGACACATCCCTTTCCAAAGCAATTAAGCAAAGAGACACAGGTGATGCCCATTCATTTCCATTTGAAAACGGTTTTCTTCAGGCTTCACAAACGGGTTGGCCTGAGGCAAAGTTCTTCCTGACTCAGGGGAAAAGAACAATTGTTAAGCAAAAGGCCCAACCACGGTTTCTCCACTGAGATGTTAGTAGTCACACTGATATCTGAGTTTTCTGAGATGCTCGCCATTCCCTTCAGCTATCCAGTATATGGCCATGTGACAGAGCTTGGTGGTGGTACATATCTTGGACACAAAACCATGAGCCTAGTCTGGAGAGTGGCCAGAATTCAGGAAGAAAACTGGAACTTAGGAAGATAGCAGGTGTTACCCATTGATTATGCAAGCCCTGGTCCATTCATTAATTGGGCAGGATGAATGCTCGGAAGCTTTCTAATAGACAGGACACATCCATTGATGCATTCTTTTTTTCTAATGTCTACAACCACGGACACAGTGAGATACACAGACATAGAAACACACGCCCTGTGAAACGACTTAGTAGAAACATTTCACTCCAAACCTCAAAACCATCTTTCCTACCTATTCTCAGAACATGAGACAAAACCACAAACCCACACCAACACCCAAAAAGGCACCTGCTTCCCTCAAGTAGGTCTGTGACTATCCAGAGTGTCCTCTGACTTCTGGACCATACTATGTTCTCCCAAAATGGCCTGTCCTTTATCAGATCTGGTCTCCTTGGTCAACTCTGTGAAGTTGTCAGGAGCTAGTGGTGAGCCACTACCTGCTTTCTCAGGAATGGCCCCTCTTCAGAGCTTTTCTGGTATTTGGCCATTCTCACATCAGTAGGTACCAAGAAAGATTGACTCTGTCCTTGGTAAATCCAAACAAGTGAGCCCACAGGGACTGTGACTGAGACTGGCTTGGATGCCTGGCTTCCTGGATCCCATGTTCAGAGAGTTCCATCACCACGGAAGTGAGGTGAGGTCACTTCCTTCAGGAACTGAATGAGTTCACTGGCTTGGCAACCACTTTGTCCTAACAGTTGCTTCCAAGGGTCACATGAGATGGTGGCTGCCCCAACTTCCTGTGACACTTTCACAAGTTAGATTGGTATATCAACCATAGGAACCTGGGAACAGCTCTCCACAGAGGCCTGGTTTGTTCCATCTTCTCTACATTAGGACGAGAGAGGCTGATTTGGATACAACCCTTCATCCTGGCCAGGTTGTTTGTCATGTAAGATGACTTTTACTCTCCCAGGTCCTTCATAGCTGCCTACATCTTCTCCAGAGGACATTTCTGCATGGACCTTTGAGGTTCTCAGCAGGTGGAAGATCCACTACATTCCTGTATTGTAAGACTAACTCTGTCCCTCCTCTCTGTAATGTTAGATTGAGGGGAAAGTGTACGGTTAGTGTTAATAACATTTTCGATTTGGGTTAGGAATCATTCTGCTGGATGAATAATGGTATTGGGAACCTGTGATATGTATGAGAATATATAGGTGAAATACATGTATGAAAACAGAAATCTAGGTAAGTTTTGAAGCCCAGAAGAGAATTGGGCCCTTGATTGGGATACTTAGCTTTGAATTAGGTTCTGCACAGATGTGTCAGATTAATCAATATTCAATGGCCTAGGACCTTGTACCTTGGATGATTGAATGTAGAAGAGAACATCCAGTCAAAAAGGGATAGTCGGTAGTTAAAGGTTAATAAAATAGGTACTTGTCACTTCCTGTTTCTCTGTATGCTTAACAAAACACTTTTGAAATCTTGAGAACTCTTTGCTAATCTTGTTCCCAGAATGTGCACTCCCCAACTGCCAAACTGCAGAATGTACTCCCTCACCCGTGTGCACGCACACTGCCCACTCACCCGGACCCATCAATAAACTTTCCTCCCTGCCCTCTCCTAGAAAATTATATAAACTCTGCTTAAGGTGTTCTCAGGGCTCTCATCTCTTTTCAATTGAGCTCTGAGCCCCAGCATGCTGGACCCCCAATAAACCCTTTGCTGTTGCATGTGACAATCTCTTTGTGGTCTCTTCCTCCAAGGCTTGCCCGACCTTTTCATATGGAGGTTCCACTGAAATCCAGCAGCGGCGAATGTGAGACCCCATGTGTCGTGGCTTTCACTATTTGTGTATCTTTCATTATGGGACAGAGCACTTCAATGCCTCTGTCCCTGACCATTGATCACTGGCCCAAAGTCCACATAAGGGCTCAGAATCTTTTTTATTTAGTAAAACACTGGACCTGGAAAACGCTCTGTGCCTCAGAATGACCCACCTTTCGAGTCGGATGGCCTCTAGAAGGATCTTTCTACTTCCCACTAATTTAAAAAGTTAGAGATATTGTCTTTTAGCCAGGGCCACATAGCCATCTGGATCATTCCGCCATATATCTTAACTTTGCAGGACCTCTGCAAATCTCCTCCTCCATGGGTGAAGCCTTTCCTTACCGCTGCCCCTGCTCCTAATCCTTCCCCCATGATCTCTCAAACCCTCTGCTCTTCTTCCTTCTCCACCCTCTGTTCTCCCTGAGTCACAAGATTTGACTCTACTGGATTCTCCTCCCCCTCCTTATCCCCTGCCCTCTTCCCCCAATCCCCAACACCCTCTAAGTGATTCCCCTGCTGCTGACTCAGCCTCTCTGCAATTGGAGGAGCACAGCACCCTCCAGATAGCTCCCCAGTGGCACACACAGCCCTTCCTTCCCTTGAGGAAGCTGGCCCGGCTATAGGAACTCGCCAGCAGTGAATAGTTGAAAACACTGGAACTCCCATGATGCTCCCCCTCCATCCCTATGGGCCAAAGATTGACGATGGCCATGGGGGAAAAAATGCAAGCCTACCAGTTTTGGCCATTCTCCTCTTCAGACGTACATAATTGGAAATATAACAATCCCCCTTTTTCTGAGCACCCCACCTGGCACACAGGTCTGGTTGAGTCATTGATGTTTTCACACTAGCCTACTTGAGATGACTGCCAACAACTCATAGGGACTGTCTTCATGACAGGGGATCAAAATAGAATACTCCTGAAAGCTGGAAAAAAATATCCTCTGACCAGATGCGTGACTGACACAACTTCCCAAGATAATCAAAGCCAGCTTTCCTTTGAACCAACCCAACTGTGGCCCCCAAATCTTTGAAGGTAGGGAGCATCTGTTCACTTATCACTGGGCTCTAATAGTGGGTTTCCGTGCGGCCGCTAGGCGACCAACTAATTAGGCCAAGGTAAGAGAGATTATTCAAGGGCCTGAAGAACCTCTCTCTATGTTTCTAGAGAGAATTATGGAGGCATATAGAAGATACACTCCTTTCAATCCTCAGGCAGAGGATCAAAAGTCATCTGTCACAATGGCCTTTATTGGGCAAGCTGCCCCGGATATTAAAAGAAAGTTAAAATGCTTAGATGGATTACAAGATATGACTTTGAGAGATTTAGTCAGAAAAGCTGAGAAGGTATACTTTAAGAGAGAAACTGAGGAAGAGAAGGGAACAAAGGGAGGATAAAAGAAACTAAAGACAGACTAAGGCGCTGACTAAGGTCCTGGTCACAACAACAAATAGGCCAGAAATTAAGAAACAGGGAGACAGGAAGGGATACCTGGGCCCACGCCAGAGGCTACTCCTTGCCTCAGATCAGTGTGCCTACTGTAAAAAAAAGGACACTGGGCCAAAGAGTTCCCTAGAAAGAGACAGCCACTCCTGCCAGCCATTCTGACTCTTGAGGATGACTCCAAAAGTCGGGGCTAACATCCCCTCCCGGAGCTCAGGGTAACTTTTGAAGTGTAGGGGACCCCAGTAAACTTTGAAGTGGATACAGGGGCAATATACTCAGCCCTCAAGGCCCCATTGGGCCATCTATCAAATAAAAGGTCTCTAGTTCAAGGGGCAAATGGCAGTAAGTATCGGGCTTGGACAACTAAGAGGACCATAGACCTGGGAAAAGGAAAATCCATCAATCCTTCCTAGTAATCACAGAATGCCTGGCCCCATTGATGGGCAGAGATCTGCTCACCAAGCTCTGGGCCAAAATAACTTTTAACCCTGAAGGCAACCAAGTGGGATTTCTAAATCCTTCAGTAAAAACTCCTATAGTCATGGCTCTAACTATGTCAGTAGAAAATGTACATCAACTCACTCAACTTTGTTCAAAGAAACTGCAGGCATTCCTGAAGGATCAAGAACAGAGTTTTCCACTGACCAAATCACAGCAAAAGGACTGAATGGGTAACAAAAGCCTGTCGGGTCCATCAATTGGTTTATGCTTACCCTTCCAAGCTTCCTGGAGGAAAGCACCTAGGAGGAAAAAGACCAGGACAATTCTGGGAAGTGAACTTTACTGAAATTAAGCATGCAAGGTATGGACTTAAATATCTCCTAGTCTTTGTAGATACATTTTCAGGATGGATTAAAGCCTTCCCCACCAAAAGAAAGAAAGAAAGAAAGAAAGAAAGAAAGAAAGAAAGAAAGAAAGAAAGAAAGAAAAAGAAAGAAAGAAAGAAACAGCACAAATGGTGGTCAAGAAGATCCTGGAAGATTTTTTTCCAAGATACGACCTGCCTAAGGTAACAGAGTCTGATAATGGACCTGCATTCATTACCCAGGTACGTTAGGGGTTAGCCAGTACCCTGGGGATTACATTGTGCTTATAGACCACAGAGTGCAGGACAGGTAGAATGAATGAATAGAACCATTAAAGAGACCTTAATGAAATTAAGCTTAGAGACCGACATAAAAGATTGGACAATGCTTCTGCCTTATGCAATGTTTCATGCAAGAAATTCTCTCTCTGTTTCTTTGTGTAACCTCACCCACTATGAAATTCCCTATGGGGCCCCTATTCCAGTAAGGGACCTAACCCCAACTCTAAGACCTAACGATCCCTTCCACACCACCATGCTTGACAGACTTACAGCTGTTGAAAGAACTCAGCGATTCTGTGAAAACAGCTGGCCACTGCCTACCAACCTGGAGATGAGGGGACTCCACATCAATATCAAGTAGGAGACTTTGTCTATGTAAGACAACATCAGGTGTCATCCCTGGAACCCCACTGGAAAGGACCATACCAGGTTCTACTTATAACACCTACAGTGGTAAAGGTAGACAGAATCACTTCCTGGATCCTGGCCTCTCATCTCAAGCCTGCACCCTGTCCAGACTCTGCCTGGAAACTGGAAGAGACTGGTAACCCTTTCAAATTGTGTATTCGCCAGGTGGATGAAGCTATAGAGTCTCTCCTTGACCACCAGTAGTTCTAACCCTCATCAGCCCTTTCAGCAGCGATGGCTGATCACAAATCCTACTGGAGAAGAAGTATAATCTATCTCACATATAGCCCACTTTGGGACCTGGTGGCCATTTCTCCACCCAGACATTTGTTAGCTGGCTATAGGTCTTTCCTATTAGGATATCCCTGATGAAGAGGATACCACTAAAATTCCATTAAATACCTTTTGTACCATAAATAATGGAAACAAACATTATGAATGTCGGGACAGGTAAGCCAGGTGCAGGTTGGCTAGCCTAGATTACTATGTTTGCCCGGCAGACAATCAAAGCCACAAACAGCAACAGCTGTGTGGAGGAAAAGCCAATTTCTTCTGTAAGTCATGGGGATGTGAGCATACAGGGGCTTCCTGATGGAACCCGAAATCCTCATCAAATTCTGTACACAGCATTGGCCATATGACCAATTAGATAACCAAAACCCATGGCCCCCAGAGGGGTCTCTAGATCCTCAAATACTGTGTGACCTTTTTAACTTCTGCAAGTGCTCAAAAGGGTAAAAGGAGATTCCCCTATGTGGAGGCCTTTTCCCTTCTTCGCTCACATCCTGAACTATGCTTCTCCAATAGATCCTCACCCTCAGCCTTCATCTCCAGACTATCTGCTGTCACTCCAAACTCAGCAACCTGATTTCTTCCCTTCAATTACTAGATCAAAAACCCAAACCAACACCGGTTCTCAGACCATTGCCCCCTGGCTGAGAAGCAGGTACTGAGGTACCCCTCCACCGACTCACTCCTCTCTTCTCTTGTCACTGCCCGCACTGGGTCCCACCAGGTCCTCTTTCCAGCTAACCCATAGCTCAAACCAGCTGAGGAGAGCCCTCAGACCCTTATCCAAATGTAATGAAAATGGCCTTTAAAGTTGCTCTTTCATCACTGAAAACAGGTTACTAAAAATTTAAAGTCCCTCACAGGCTTTGTGGATACTCACTCCCTTCTTCCCCTCTGCTCTACCTGTTCTACTGCTCAAGTTTTGTTACTACGAATATCCCAAACCCCTTTCCCATTATTCTTTTACATCTCTCTTTCTCATTCTCAGATCCATGAAGCTGCTCTAAGCCCCGACTTCTCTGTCTCCCCCCTCTGTACCAGGCCCACAGAAAAGTTTTCACTGACCTTCTCCAGGAGTCTTCACCATGGCTGACTTTAGGACTTTCAGCAAAAAAGTCCCTATAAACGATTTCAGTGTAGATAACCTTCCTCATTTAATGTTGCCCTGTTCCACTTGGCCACTGGCTAAAAATAATCAGCACTCCTAAGCTAGACACCCCCTTACTAGTTTTTCACAAAATATGTGAACAATTCCTCTGGCCTTGAACTGGGGCTTCACAGAGATGGCAACGTTTCTAAGATAAAGAAGTTACCATCTGGGCTCCATGGTAACAGCTGGCAGGGGGAAAAAAAGAAAGGGAAGTAAAAGCTCTCCCCCACCCAGTTGTCCTTGAAAAGTTAACTTGCCCAGAACAGAGAAAAAAAAACAGAAACAAAAACAGCTTTTTGTGAACTTCTGCAGAGTGTGATCTTCTGAGCCACTTCTCTTACATGTTGGGTACAAAATTCTGAAACTACCTAAACTTGGAATTCAGAAGATTAATTGATTACAACCGAAGCAATGCCCTCTGAATCTGGGTGCAACCAAATAGGACTGTTTCACTGTCTTTGGTGCTATCTTAGGTGCCTTGCCTTGTCCGTCCCTACAACAGTATAATTCTATATACTAAAACATTGTTGATGTTTTCATGAAATGAAAAACGGATGTGATTAATTGTGTAATGGTGCATATGTTACCCAGAATGCTCTATCATGACGCAGGTTCATTTGAAGATCGAATAGGTGGGACATACAACCCGGTTTCCCTGGGAACATATGTCCCTCACTTTAGCCATCCTATAAAGAATAGGAGTTGCCACAAGGGTGGGCACAGGAACCACTGCCCTGGTCCATGGGACACAACAAATGACCCAGTTAGAAGCAGAAATAGACCAAAACTTAAATATATTAGAAACCTCCATAACAGCTTTGCAGGAATCTTTAACCTCTCTCTCTGAAGTTTTTTTACAGAACAGTTTAGGGTTGGACCTCCTCTTCATGAGTGAAAGGGACCTTTGTGCTGCATTGAGGGAAGAATGTTGTGTGAAGTTGTCAGAAGCCAGTGGTGAGCTACTACCTGCTTTATCAGGAAAGGCCCCTCTTCTTAGCTTTCCTGTCTTTTGGCCATCCTCACATCAGTAGGTACCAAGAAAGACAGACTCTGTCCTTGGTAAATCCAAAAAAAGTGAGACCACTGGGACTGGGACTGGGACTGGTTGTGCTTGCCTGGCTTTCTGAATCCCACGTTTAGAGAGTTCCATCACCCAGGATGTTATGTGAGGTAACCTCAATCAGGAAGTGAATGAAGTCACTGCCTTGGCAACCACTTTGTCCTAAGAGTTGCTTCCAAGGGTCCCATGAGATGGAGGGTGCCCCTACTTCCTGTGACATTTTCACACGTTGGAATGGTATATCAACCATAGGCACCCGAGAACAGCTCTCCACACAGGCCTGGTTTGGTCAATCTTCTCTACATTAAGATGAAAGAGGCTGATAAAGACACATCCCTTCATTCTGACCAGGTTGTTTACCATGGAAGTTGAGTTTTCCTCCCTCAGGTCCTTCATAGCTGCCTACAACTTCTCCAGGGTATCATTTCTGCATGGTCCTTTGAGGATCTCAGCAGGTTGAAGATCCCCTACATTCCTGTAGTGTAAGACCAACTTTTTCCCTGCTATTCTGTAAAGTTACATTGAGGGAACAGTGTATGGTTAGGGTAATAACAGGTTTTATTTGGGATAGGAATCATTCTGCTGGATGAATAATGGTATTGGGAACCTGTGATATTTACAAGAATATATAGGTGAAATATAAGTATAAAAACAGAAATCTAGGTAAGATTTGAAGCCCAGAAGAGCATTGGGCCCTTGATTGGGATACTTAGCTTTTAAATATCTTCTAAACAGATGTCTCAGATAAATCGATATACAATGGCATAGGACCTTGAAAATTGGATGATTGAATGTAGAAGAAAACATCCACTCATATAGGCATAGTTGGTAGGATTAGGAAGACAGTCAGTAGGTTTAGGAAGAAAAGTGAGTATAGGATTTGGACAAAAAGTTCTTTAGCAATAGGGTTTGCGGTAGAGAGTGAATGTAAATGTCACCACATGTGAAGAGTCAGACACAATGATGAACTGGGGAAAATATATGGGGAAGCAGATATCAATGGAGATATTAAGAAATCAGGCAAAGTATAAATTGAGTGATAGGATTAGACATTTTCAACAGGGTAGAGGTTGAGTATAAAATCTTAGAAAGAATCAAATATTTAGTCACCAATAGGATTGACATTTGAGAGAATTAGGCAATCTGGACATGGATATTGTTAGTAATCCATGCACACTTTCCATTTAGGCTTTGGCACAGTCATAAGTGTGAACTTTGCATTTTGTTTCCAGAATATTACTGTGATAAAGTGCATATGTAGATCAGGTGACATCAGTATTTCTTCCACCATTTCTGTGGGCAATATTTTGAAGGTGTATAAATTAGTATAGGGTGTACAAATAGGTGTTCCCTGTGTCTAGGAATATAGATAAAATGAATGAATAGACCATACTGTGAATAAATAATATTACTGGTTCCAACTTTAAATATTGGATTGAATTGATATTTACAAATTTACAGGAAATCTTATATTGAGATACATACATTCATTACAACCATTTATACATCTAATGGTAATATTAGGTTTATGGTTTATCATGAAGAGTGTGTGAGTTTTGCTTTAAAAGTGATTATTGAAATCTAAAATAAAATGAAGTATCATGAAAAGACCAGTCAAAAAACATAGAGGAATACTTGTGTACTGAAGCAAGAAGTGATTAAAAGTGAAACAAAAGCCTATCAATTTGCAAAATTGTGAATGAAATATATATCCTATGATGTGCATAAACTGAAGAAATAGTCATGTAACAGTGTTGAATAAAAATGAAGGTCAAAATACACATCATGTCCCATAGGAATCTACTTGCATTGATGTTAAAGTGGGTCAGTTACTGTAGAAAAATTAGGACTTCTATGCACCATTCACTGAATTTTGATTTCAGTACTAGGATACAATATGTATTTAAGGTGGATGAATATTTCTGAAAATAACTTTGTGAACATTTGGTTATAAATCCACATTCATGAACATGAATGCATTTAGGGATTGTATAATAAGACACATATATTTTACATTCTGAAAAATCTGGAGAGTGTGTGTGTATATATATATATATATATATATATATATATATATATAAAGAGAGAGAGAGAGAGAGAGAGAGAGAGAGAGAGAGAGGCATTAAAAGGTAGCAATATATATGCCAATCGAAATTCATCATGAAATATATAACATCCACAGATCCAAAACTATTCATTTTACTGAACATGGATTTATGTATTATATTGTTCAACTAGGAAGCTCACCCATAGTTTTAATTTTCAATTCCAACAACGTTTAGGAGGAGTGACCTCTTCTAAAAATTTCTATCTGCCAAGTCAGCCATCTAACAAAAATGTACATGTGATACCAGGTAGGATTCTATATGTACATTCAAAAATACATGTGCTGAATAGGCTACAGATAAAGGGAGATAGGAATTCACATATTTGTTAACTATAAAACACATGGAGAACTATTTCAATTTAAAATTGACTAGATTTATAACACCTACCCTTTATCATGCAAAAGGTAAATCCAACTATACACCATGCCTCTCTAAACTGCTTGTATTTCTATTCTGTTTGGGTTCTTTTTCTCCATCACTTTAGGATTGCTGCAATCTGGCTGGGCACAATTCAGGAGCCACTTGTCAAAAGAAACTAAAATTACTTTTAGAACCACACATGACTAAAAATTAGCTCCTCGGGAAAAACCCTCAGAGCCCAACTGCCACTACTGGCTTCCCACAAGCTCTCAACCTCCACACTCCTTCTCTTGAGGTCGATTGGCTGGGTCGTGTGGGCAGAGCCCAAAAAGTCCCACAATGAGCAGCTCCGTTGTCTGAAAGGGTGGGGAAACAGCCCAATGGCATTACCACAGAGGAGCCAATCAGCTAGATATTGCTGGGGCTGCTGTGAGCCAATCATCAGCTTGCAGTCTGAAAGGGTGGGGAAACTGCTCAATGAGCATCTCCAATGAGCATCACCGCAGAGGAGCCAATTAGCTTGATGTTGCTGGGGCCGCTGTTAGCCAATCATCAGCCGGCAGTCTGAAAGTTTGTTTGGCCCCTTGGGCTGTGCCTCTCAACACCTCCCCCTCTCTGTTTAAACAACAGGCATGTGGCTTAGGGACCATGCCTGCCTTAGGTTGTCCAATAGTACATATGGTGCTTACCCATTATCGAATGAGCTGACCTCAAGGTATCAGCCTCCAGTCTTAGATTGGTACCATTGCAATTGGATCTTACCCGTCACTAGCTACAGGTCCAGTATACAGTCACACCTGTGGAGAGGTCTTTGTACCAGCGGGGGGTGAGGTTCTTTGTCTCACCTCTGTTGGCCCCCAAATTTTAGCTGAACGACCATGACAGCAGAAGGGAGGAAGATACACCAAGCCAATTGACGGCTCCTTTTGGAAAAATTGTACCACCGATGACATCATCAGCAAAAATACCCCAACACTACCACAAGTCAATTCACCAACATATTGTTCACAATGCATGCAGGTGAGTTCACAATGCATACAGGTGATACATAGTCGAGGCAAGTTCTGCAAGCAGTTCAGTGATGGCTATTGCAGAAGCTGTAGATTGGTTTTATCTTTGTCTTTACAGGCACTGGGATGAAGATAGGAATTTTGGCAATAATGGCCAAAGAAAAATTATGTAACATTCCAGAAGGTACTAAAAGAAAACAATTTTCTTAACAATTTACATTGTCTTGAAGAGAATTATTAAATATAATGAAAAGAAAAGGTGAAAGTAAACAAACAGATCTGTTAACCTCCTTTTTTGTACACATTTTAAAACAATCCTCAACAGGTGTTTACCCAATTTAAATTAAAACATTTACATCAAGTGTATAAAAATATATTTGGATCCATTTTTTCATGAGCGCTCATCATATATGATATATGGACATACGTACATTCAAACATATAACAAAAAACACAAGTGTGCACACGTAATATAATACATACAACACATAACATAAGAGTAAAGGCCTTATAACATTTTACAGGTGAAATCTCCATTGCAATGTCTAAAAACTCTATAGTCCAAAAATAGAACTGATCAGCAAAACATTAACCTAGGTTTGTATGAGCTCAAAAAACAAAATAGAACTTCATGACATGGGAAAGGGTAATAATAAAATAGATATTGAAAAAAGCATCCTGGATTTGTCACAGATGTAAGAATAGCCAAACTGGAGTTCTGGATATCAGCTGTTATGGATTTGAGCCAAATCATATTCTTTTAATCTGTAGAAATCGCTTTAGTTAGTCTCTCTGGAATCCAAATCGGCTGCTGTTCTCCCTGTGGAAACACACAAACAGACCTCCAACTCCATACAATTACTGGGTCAGGACATTTCCATTGTCCTGTTAGAATATCCTTCCAAAGTACCTTGGGCTTATGTACATTTTTTGGACACATATGCCTTTCCACAGGAATAAGCCCTGATGAATCCAAATTTCCAAAGTTTAGAGTCAAAAGGGTTATTTTAAGTTTATCTTTGGGGAATATATACCCCTTCCCAATTCCTTTTTTTTTTTGTTTAATTAGTACGTTTTAATAGTTTGATGAGCTCATTTAACTATGCCTTGTCCCTGCGGATTGTATGGGATTCCTGTTATATGAGTAATGCAAAATGATGAGCAAAATTCTTTAAAAGAGGTAAAAGTATAACCAGGGGCAACATCTGTTTTTAACTGTTTTGGAATGCCCACAGTGGCAAAATTTTGTAAGCAATGAGCTATAACATCTTTAGTTTTTTTTCTCCGGCATGAAGGGAGTCCATCAAAAATTCAGAAGAAGTATCAACTGTAACATGCAAATATTTTAATTTTCCAAATTCTGGCAAGTTTGTGACGTCCATCTGCCAAATATGGTTAGGTATCAATCCTCTAGGATTGACTCCAAGATTAACTTCTGGTAAAATGGTCACAAAATTTTGACATTGTTTTATTATTTGTCTAGCTTGTTCCTTAGTTATTTTAAAGCGCTTATGTATAGTATTAGCATTGACATGGAATTATTTATGAAAATTTGTAGCTTCTTCTACTGTAGAGAAAATATGTATGTCATGCGTAGTTTTATCTGCTAAATCATTACCCAAACTAAGGGCTCCAGGCAATCCTGTATATGTCCTGATATGCCCTATAAAGGACGGATCTTTTCTGTCCCAGATTAGACTTTGTATAGTGGAAAGAAAAGAGAAAACAGGAGAGGAAGGGGAAATTTGTTTCTTCCTAAGATTATATATTCAAACTCAACCCTGTTGAAAATGCATAATCATATCACTCACTTTATACTTTGCCTGATTTCATAATGTCTCTAAAGATATGTGGTTTCCTGCATATTTTCACCAGTTCACCATTGTGACTGACCCTTCACATGAACTTATGTTCACTTTCACTCTCTAACCACAACCCTAATGCTCCAGAACTTTTGTTCCAAATCCTATACTCACTCTTCTTCCTAAACCAACTCTGTACCTAATTCTACCTACTATCCGTTTTTGACTGGATGTTCTCTTCAACATTCAATCATCCAAGCTACCAGGTCCGATGCCATTGTATATCTATTTATCTGAGACATCTGTACACAATGTAAATCAAAGTTAAGTATCCCAATCAAGGGCCCAATGCCCTTCTGAGCTTCAAAATTACCTAGATTTCGGTTTTAATTCATATATTTAACCTCTATATTTTTATAAATATCTCAGGTTCCCAATACCATTATTCATCCCGCAGGATTATTCCTAACTCAAATCAAACATTTTATTAGCCCTAAGAATACACTGTTCCATCAACCTAAATTTAAAGAAAAGCAGGGACAGAGTTGGTCTTACAATACAGGAATGTAGGGGATCTTCCACCTGCTGAGAACCTCCAAAGTCCATGCAGAAATGAATCCTGGAGAAGATATAGTCAGCTATGAAGGATCTGCGAGAGCAAAAGTCATCTTCCATGGCAATCACCCTGGTCAGGATGAAGGG
Source organism: Callospermophilus lateralis (assembly GCF_048772815.1). Taxonomy (NCBI): domain Eukaryota; kingdom Metazoa; phylum Chordata; class Mammalia; order Rodentia; family Sciuridae; genus Callospermophilus; species Callospermophilus lateralis. Next base: position 356,758 of record NW_027514946.1, on the reverse strand, counting down.
ATGTGTCTGAATCAGCCTCTCTCTTCTTAATGTAGAGGAGATTGACCAAACCAGGCCTGTGTGGATAGCTATTCCCGGGTTCCTAAGGTTGACATACCATTCTAACTTGTGAAAGTTTCAAAGGAAGTAGGGGAAGCCTCCATCTAATGGGACACTTGGAAGCAACTATTAGGACAAAATGGTTTACAAGGCAGTGAATTTATTCAGTTCCTGAAGGGAGTGACCTCACCTCACTTTCTTGGTGATGGATCTCTCTGAACTTGGGATACTGGAAACCAGGCACATAGAGCCAGTCCCAGTCCCAGTCCCAATGGGCTCACTTGTTTGGATTTACCAAGGACAGAGTCAGTCTTTCTTTGTACCTACTGATGTTAGGATGGCAAAAGCAAGGAGAGCTCTGAAGAAGGGCCTTTCCTGAGAAAGCAGGTAGTGGCTAAACACTAGCTTCTGACAACTTAACAGAGTTGGTCAAGGAGAACAGACCTGAGACAGGACAGGACTTTTCAGGGGAAAATTGTATGGCCCACCAGTCAGAGGACACTCCCTAGAGTCACAGACCTACTTGGGGGAAGGAGGTGCCAATATGGGTGTGGTTTTGGGTATATGATTTTGTCTCATGTTCTGAGAATAGGTAGGAAAGGTGGTTTGTTTTTTGGGGTTGAACTGTTTCTAGTAAGACGTTTGACAAGGCGAGTGTTTCTATGTCTGTGTATCCCACTATGTCCGTGGTTGTAGACATTAGAAAAGAGAATGCATCAATGGATTTGTCCTGTCTTGTAGAAAGCTTCCCAGCATTCATCCTGCCCAATTAATGAATGGATTGCAGCTTTCCTTAAGGATGGGCAACACCAACGATCTTAGTAATTTTCAATTTTCTTTCTGAATTCTCGCCAATCTCCAGAATAGGCTCATGGTTTTGTGTCCAAGATATGTACCACCTCCAAGCTCTGTGACATGGCCATGTACTGGATAGATGAAGGGAATGGCGAGCATCTCAGAAAACGCAGATATCAGTGTGACCAGTAAACTCTCAGTGGAGAAACCCTTCTTTGAGCCTTTTGCTTACATAATGTTCTGTTGCCTTGAATGTCAAGAAGTTCTTTGTTTCGGACCACCCCTTTGTGAAGCCTGAAGAAAACAGTTTTCAGATCTAAATGAATGGGCATAACCTGTGGCTCTTTGCTTACTTGCTTTGGAAATGGATGTGTCTGAATCCAACTCTATGCCCTGTGTGAGGCTGTGTCTTAGATTCTCTGCAACTGATAGATCTAAAGAAAGTTCCCATGTGTGCATCCAAAACCAAAATGGCCAAAAGAGCAGTCATTGTGGGTGAAGTTTCTCTCCGTCCTCTGTTAGGTTCTTGACGTCCATCAAGTGAGAATTGGGATCCTTTGGGTCAAATGAGTTTTTCAAAGCACTGCAGATGTGGTTGGGTTTTCTTATGACTGAAATTCACATAAAGAATCTACACCTGACAGTCAGTAGGCCTCAAATTGCAGAAGAAGATCTGTATTAATGGCAGGTGTATTTGATCAATCCTGGTTCACTGGAAGGGTTTCCAGGCCACCCTGACTTTAGGCAAATTAGTGGCACGGGAGCATGTTTTGGACACTGTCTTGGGCTATGCCCCTCATGGAAACGTCCAGCCAGAGGTTATGATGAGTGTCTATATGGAAGAAGATGAGGGCCATTGGGGAGTGTTTTGGTTTTAATTGTGGTCATTTGTGTGGCATTTGGAAGAGATGACTGGGTCCACCAGGGCTTGAACTCTGGTGTGATTCCCCTTAGAGACTGAGTTCTGGAACTGAGCTCAGAGAAGTATTGCCATTAATTGTGTTGGGATTTTATGAGACCACGCATAAGAGTCGCCCTTTAAACTGAGATCTAGCATTGAAGTGCTCTGTCCCATAATGAAAGATCCACAAACAGTGAAAGCAACGACACATGAAACAGACAAGACAAGACAATAAAGACAGGCAATGGACGTCCAACACTGAGATCAGGACTGAGTAGCCGGCAATAACCAATGGGCTGGCAATACCGAATCCAAAACAAAATATCACTGAGTCGAGGAATCTATTATAACTAAATTTCCCAAGTCCTCTGGGGCGTCCTCCAGGAACGTGGCCTGTGGCTCTGTGACACGTCTGTCAGCCACTGTCGGAGAGAGCTCACACTCTTCATCAATAGCCATTTTTCCAAGTCCTAACCTGAAACCTGAAACCAGGAATAGGAGACTTACTTACCCCAAGAGTAGCCCGTTGGGGTCTCTCATCCGCCGCTGCCAGATATCAGTGGAAACTTCATGTGTAAAGGTCGGGCGTGCATTGGAGGAAGAGACCACCAAGAAACTGACTCATGAAACAGCAAAGGGTTTATTGGAGTTCCAGCATGCTGGGGCTCAGAGCTCACTTGAATACAGCGGAGAGCCCTGAGAAGAGCTTGAGCAGAGCTTATATACTTTCCTTGCCGAGGGCAAGGAGGGAAGTTTATTGATGGGTCAGTGGGAGTGGGCAGTTTGCATGCAACCAGGTGAGAGAGTAAATTCTGCAGTTTGAAAACTGGGGACAGCACATTCTGGGAACAAGATTAGCAAACAGTTCTCAAGATTTCAACAGTGTTTTGTTAAGCATAGAGAAAAACAGGAAGTGACAAGTACCTATTTAATTAACCATTCAATAACAACTATACCTTTTTAAATGGATGTTCTCATCTACATTCAATCTTCCAAGGTACAGGGTCCTATGACATTGTATATCAATTTACCTGAGACATCTGTGCAGAACGTAATTCAACGCTAAGTATCCCAATTAAGGGCCCAATGCCATTCTGGGATTCAAATCTTACTTAGATTTCTGTTTTCCTACATATATTTCAACTATATATTCTTATACATATCGCAGCTTCTCAATAGAATTATTCATAAACAGAATGATTCCTAACCCAAATCAAACATGTTATTAACCCTAACCCTACAGTGTTCCCTCAATCTAACTTTAAAGAAGAGCACGGAGAGAGTTGGTCTTATAATACAGGAATGTAGGGGATCTTTCACCTGCTGAGAACCTCAAAGGTCCATGGAGAAATAAGCCATGGAGAAGATGTAGGCAGCTATGAAGGACCTGAGAGAGCAAAAGTCATCTTCCATGGCAAACAACCTGGTCAGGATGAAGGGATGTCTCTGAATCTGCCACTCACACCCTGTGAACTGCGCCACTTCACAGGTGAATAACGAGTTAGAACGACAAAAAATTATCTTGTTAGGATCTTACAGAAAAATGGGTGTGCACCGAAACCTAGAAGAATGATTTCCACCAATGAGGTCCGGTAATTGAGTCTCAAACACGAGCCAAATGTGCGACCGGAGATCCGGGCTGACAAATCTGTGTGGCCTGCCCCGTGGCTAGAGACAGCAGGGCACCACCTAGAAGCGACCAGCCGGCAGGGAGAAACGTTGCTGCAGATTCTGTGGAATCCTGCTGGCTGACCTCCAACTGAGCCCCAGGCTGAGTTTGGGATTTCAAACGGGGAAGGAAGTGCTACAGTTCTATCCCCCCACAATAAAAACTCCACCAAGGAAACCAACGGTCACCATCTTGGAGAGCAGAAGTAACCACCGCCACTCTCCAACAGATTGCAACAATAAAACAGGTTTGTGTTACTCAGCTCATCTCCCATACAGCAGGGAATTCACATAAAATCTCTCTTAGGCTTTCCATTGGAGAGATTATCAGAGAGAGCCTGCATAAAGACGTCGGGAAAACTACAGGCACCTGACCTTCAACTTCCCCTCCCATCAGCGGCGGAAACGAAACCTGTCTAGCCAGAGCTGGGAGAGGGGCAAGAGGAAAAAATCAAAACAATAGAGTGCCGGGGTTCCCCATAGACACCATCCACACCCAAGAAACGGCAGGCCCAGAGGACAGTATGAGCTGCCGAGAGGCATCACTCAGGGGAAATCTGGTCTAGCACGAGAAACCAGGACTAGCAGGAGATAACAGGGGACTAGAGGCCAGGCCCGCGTGACTGGGCGGCTGGAGAACGCCCGCCCACTGGTCACAAACAGCCCGCTGCTGGTGCGACTGGGTGGCTGGTGCCCGCCTGCCTACCAGCGACCAATCGCCCGCTGGCTGCACGTGCAACTGGGTGGCTAGAGATCTCCCGCCCACCAGTGACAGCCCACCCGCTGACTGTGTGACTGGACAGCTGGAGACCGCCCGCCCGCCGGCGACCGGGAGTTGAAAACAAACAGAGACAGATCAGTCCCAGCCCACTCCCATTTGAACACCCTGGCAAGGAGCCTGGGGCCTGCCATAGCAGACAGGTGACATCACTGGAGCTCGGCCATCGCAATTCCTTCCAAGCAGAATTCACTTTAGCAGGCATAGTCTACCAACACAAAGGAGAGACAACAGATATATTAAACCAAAACAAATCTATAGAATAGAGCAGAAAAACAGCAATCAAATAGAGATGGAAAACAACGTGAACATCATGAAAAAACAAAGGAAAAAAATGTGTACAAACAATGCAGGACAACTTAATTCTACAGGAGGACCTAGAATCATCAGAAACAGGGATAGGGAAAAAAACTCAAGGCTTACCTAACTCAGATGGAAAGGGATATTAGAGAATACATGAATCAGCAAGTCCTAGCAATAAAAGTATATTTTGAAAATGAATTAAACAAATTCAAATGGCAAAGAACAAGCTTTACCAGGAGATAGAGATCTTAAAAAAAATCAAACAGTAATCCTAGAAATGCAGGAAACTATTAATTAAAACTCAAACGAGAATATTACAAATAGACTAGATCAAATAGAAGTCAGAACATCAGATAATGACGACAACGTTTATCAACTTGAAAAGAATATAGTCAACACAGAAAAGATGCTTAAGTCCCAAGAGCAGTCTATTCAAAAGATATGGGATGTCATAAAAAAAACAAATTTCACAGTCATCGGAATAGAAGAAGCCATAGAGATTCAAACCGAAAGAATGGACAACATATTAAATGAAATAATTCTAGAAAACTTCCCAGAGATGAAAGATGGAATGGATTGCCAAATCCTTGAAGCCTACAGGACCCCAAACATTCAAAACCATAATAGACCAACTCCAAGACATATAATTATGAAGATAGCCAACATACAGAACAAGGAGAGAATATTAAAAGCTACGAGAGAAAGGAGGCGGATTACATTCAGGGGTAAACCAATTAGATTAACGACTGATTTTTCATCACAAACTTTGAAAGTGAGAAGATCCTGGAACAATGTATTTCAAACACTGAAAAATAATGAATTCCAACAAAGAATACTGTATCCAGCAAAATTAAGCTTCAGATTTGACAATAAAATTAAAGTCTTTCACAATGAATAAAAACTAAAAGAATTCACACCCATAACACCAGCACTGCAAAGGATTTTGGGCAAAATACTACAAGAAGAAGAATTGAAAAATAGTGCCCCAAACTAACAGTGGGAGGTATCTCAGTAAAGGGGGAGGAAAATAACCAAAAAGTAAAAACTAGCCAAACTAAAATAAATAAATAAATTAACATGAATGGATGTACAAATCATATTTCAATTGTAACCTTAAATGTTAATGGCCTAAACTCACCATTCAAGAGACATAGGGTAGTAACCTGGATCAAAAAAACAAATCCAACAATATGCTGCTTTCAGGAGACTCATGATAGGTAAAGACATACACAGGCTGAAAGTAAAAGGTTGGGAAAAATCATACCACTCACAGGGCACACGGAAGCAAGCAGGAGTGGCCAAACTCATATCAAATACAATCAACTTCAAACCTACGTTAATCAAAAGGGATAAAGAAGGACACTATATAACGTTAAAAGGAACCATCCACCAACATAACATAACAATTACCAATTTGTATGCAGCAAACAAATGAGCTGCCACACTCATAAAACAAACTCTTCTCAAGTTCAAGAGTCAAATAGACTACAACATAATAATTATAGGTGACGTCAACAGACCGCTCTCACCATTAGACACATCCTCTAGACAAAAACTGAATAAAGAAACTATAGAACTCAACAGCACAATCAATAACCTAGACTTAACCGACATATATAGAATATATCAACCATCATCAAGTGGATACACCTTCTTATCAGCAGCAGATGGATCCTACTCAAAGATAGACCATATATTAGGTCATAGGGCAACTCTTAGTAAATATAAAGGCGTGGAGATAATACCATGCACCATATCAGATCATAATGAAATGAAACTGGAAATCAATGATAAAAGAAGGAAGGAAAAATCCTACATCACATGGAAAATGAACAATATTCTACTGAATGATCAATGGGTTACAGAAGACATTAAGGAGGAGACAAAAAAATTCTTAGAGACAAATGACCATACAGACACAACCTACTGTAATCTATGGGACACAATGAAAGCAGTTTTAAGAGGAAAATTCATTTCTTGGAGTTCTTTCCTCAAAAAAAGAAAAAAACAACAACAAATAAATGAACTCACACTACACCTCAAAAATCTAGAAAAGGAAGAGCAAAACAACAGCAAATGTAGTAGACGACATTAAAATAAGAGCAGAAATCAACGAAATTGAAACAAAAAATCATTGAAAAAATTGATAAACTAAAAGTTGGTTCTTTGAAAAAATAAATAAGATTGACAGGCCCTTAGCCATGATAACGAAGAGAAGAAGAGAGAGAACTCAAATTATTAACATAGGGGGTGAAAAATGCAATACCACAACAGACACTACAGAAATATAGAAGATAATTAGAAAGTATTTTGAAACCCTATATTCCAATAAAATAGAAGATAGTGAAGATATCAATAAATTTCTTAAGTCATACGATCTGCCCAGATTGAGTCAGGAAGACAAACACAATTTAAACAGACCAATGACAAAGGAAGAAATAGAAGAAGCCATCAAAAGATAACCAACGAAAAAAAGCCCTGGACCGGATGGGTAAAGAGCGGAGTTCTACAAAACCTTCAAAGAAGAATTAATACTGATTCTTTTCAAGCTCTTTCAAGAAATAGAAAAAGAAGGAGCTCTTTCAAATTCATTCTATGAGGCCAAAATCACCCTGATCTTGAAATCAGACTAAGACACTTCAAAGAAACAAAACTACAGACCAATATCTCTAATGAACTTGGATACAAAAATTCTCAATAAAATCCTGATGAATCGAATACAAAAGCATATCAAAAAAAATTGTGCACCATGATCAAGTAGGATTCACCCCTGGGATGCAAGGCTGGTTCAATATACGGAAATCAATAAATACTATTCACCACATCAATAGACTTAAAGACAAGAACCATATGATCATCTCGATAGATGCAGAAAAAAACATTTGACAAAGTACAGCATCCCTTTATGTTCAAAACACTAGAAAAACTAGGGATAACAGGAACTTACCTCAACATTGTGAAAGCTATATATGCTAAACCTCAGGCTAGCATCATCCTAAATGGAGAAAAACTGAAGGGATTGCCTCTAAAATCTGGAACAAGACAGGGATGCCCTCTATCACCACTTCTATTCAATTTAGTTCTTGAAATTCTAGTCAGAGCAATTAGACAATAGAAATTAAAGGCATAAAAATAGGAAAACAAGAACTTAAATTACCACTATTTGTGGATGACATGATAATATATATAACAGACCCAAAAGGGTCTACAAAGAAACTGCTAGAGATAATAAATGAATTAAGCAAAGTGGCAGGATATAAAATCAACACGCATAAATCAAAGGCATTTATGTATATCAGGAGCAAAACTTCTGAAATGGAAAGGAGGAAAACCACTCCATTCACAATATCCTCAAAGAAAATAAGATACTTGGAAATCAACCTAACAAAAGAGGTGAAAGATTTATATAATGAAAACTACAGAATCCTAAAGAGAGAGATAGAAGAAGATCTTAGAAGATGGAAAAATGTACCCTGTTCATGGATAGGCAGAACTAACATCATCAAAATGGTGATATTACCCAAAGTTCTCTACAGGTTAAAACGGATGCCAATCAAAATCCCAACGGCATTTCTTGTAGAAATGATAAAGCAATCATGAAATTCATATGGAAAAACAAAAGACCCAGAATAGCAAAAGCAATTCTAAGCAGGAATTTGAATCTGGAGGTATAGCGATACCAGAGTTCAAACTGTACTACAAAGCAATAGTTATAAAAGCAGCGTGGTACTGGTACCAAAACAGGCAGGTGGATCAGTGGTAGAGAATAGAGGACACAGAAATCAATCCACAAAATTACAACATTCTTATATATGATAAAGAGGCTAAAAGCATATTGGGAGATGGATAGCATCTTCAACAAATGGTGCTGGGAAAATTGGAAATCCATATGCACCAAAATGAAACTGAATCCCTTTCTCTCGCCATGCACAAAAGTTAACTCAAAATGGATCAAGGAGCTAGTGATGAAATCAGAGACACTGCATGTGATAGAAGAAAAAGATGGCTATGATCTACATACTGTGGGGTTGGGCTCCAAATTCATTAATAGGACACCCATAGCCCAAGAGTTAATAACAACAATAAACAAATGGGACTTACTTAAACTAAAAAGTTTTTTCTCTGCAAGAGAAACAATAAGAGAGGTAAATAGAGAGTCTACATCCTGGGAACAATTTTTTACCCCTCACACTTCAGATAGAGCTCTAATATCCAGAATATACAAAGAACTCAAAAAATTAAACAATAAGATAACAAATAACCCAATCAACAAATGGGCCAAGGACCTGAACAGACACTTCAGAGAGGAGGACATACAATCAATCAACAAGTACATAAAAAATGCTCACCATCTGTATCAGTCAGAGAAATGCAAATCAAAACCACCCTAAGATACCATCTCACTCCAGTAAGATTAGCAGCCATTATGAAGTCAAACAACAATAAGTGTTGGCAAGGATGTGGAGAAAAGGGTACACTTGTACACTACTGGTGGTACTGAAAATTGATAAGGCCAATTTGTAAAGCAGTATGGAGATTTCTTGGAAAGCTGGGAATGAATGCACCATTTGACCCAGCTATCACCCTTCTCGGACTAGAGGGACTTAACAGAGCGTACTATAGGGATACTGCCACATCAATGATCATAGCGCCACAATTCACAATAGCTAGACTGTGGAACCAACCTAGATGTCCTTCAATAGATGAATGGTTAAAAAACTGTGGCATCTATACACAATGGAGTATTACTCAGCACTAAAAAATCGCAAAATCATAGACTTTGCAAGGAAATGGATGGCATTAGAGCAGATTATGCTAAGCTAAGCTAACCAATCCTTAAAAAAATGCCAAATGTCTTCTTTGATATAAAGAGAGCACCTAAGAACAGAACAGGGAGGAAGAGCATGAGAAAAAGATTAACATTAAACAAAGACGAGTGGGGGGATAGAAAGGGGGAGAGAAGGGAAAGCATATGGAAATGGTAGGAGACCCTCAATGTTACACAAAATTACATATAAGAGCTTGTGAGGGGAAATGGGGGGAAAACAATGGAGAGAATTGAACAACAGCAGATGAGGTAGAGAGGAAAGATGGGAGGGGAGCGGAGGGGGGATAGTAGGGGATAGAAAAGGTAGCAGAATACAACATCACTATTATGCCATTATGTACAAATGTGAATGTGTAACCAATGTGCTTCTACAATTCGTATTTGGGGAAAAATGGGAGTTCATAACCCAATTGAGTCAAATGTATGAAAGATAATATATCATGAGTTTTGTAATGTTTTGAACAATCAATAAACATAAATAAATAAATAAAGGTTTAAAATTGAGTGGCAAGAAATCAGCTAAAAAAGTGTTGAGATGCATTCATTTTGCTAAGCAGAAACTTTGTTTTGTGTAGTTGTATCTATCACAAATTTATTTTACCAGAAAACTGGCTTTTGAAAATACACTTAATTGAGATTAAAGGATAATCCACCTACTTTCATGAAAAATTCATAGCATTTCCTATATTTTTCATATTTCAATTTTTGGTAAATATTTTGTCATGGACCAGGTCTAGTCTTAGGCTATTCTTTCAGAATACTGCCTCATCTGATAAGTTGGTACAATGTGTTGGATTGTTCTTTTAATCTTTTATTTAATAGTTTCTAGCTCATAATGTGTATTTTTCATTATCTTTATTTGGACATACATACCCAACGATATCTTTGCATTTTATGTTTTACTGGGAAGAGACTCATCAAAAGCTCTGTATTATATGTATCAACAATCAAACATTTAGAGCATGCAATTATTCTTAATTTTGCATGAAAATATCTTTTTACCATTTACTTATAAAAATTTAGAACTATTAATAATGTCCCTACTGTAATAAGTAACTAATTACCAGAAAAATTAAACAATTCACTTTATATCAATTATGAATATGAAAAGTACTAAAATAAGTATTTGGCAATTAATACATAATTGATAGAAATTGAAATCATAAGAAAGCCATTTAAAATGTCAGTGCATATGGTCCTTAAATAATAGGTTGTTCAAAAAAATTTCTCTAATTCATAAGATATAATATGCCATATTACAGCGTAACGTGATAAAAAACATTAAATTATCAATATTGATAATAAAGAATGATACCTTTTTTCTTAAATATGTTTATTTGATTTTCATTGTAAGATGTTAATTCTGGAAGACTTCAGAATTAAGAAAGTCTTGGTGTATATTATTTCTAACAGGCTAATCAAATTACTTTTAAATATATATATATATATATATATATATATATATATATATATATATATACATAATATATGTAATGCATATGCATGAATATAGACACATATGTATAATAAATGTATTGTAATATATCTATCAGGTGATTATAATTATTAAATTTTTTAAAAAAAAATAGTGACTATAAAAAACAGTCTCAAATTTAAATTTCATAGCATACAACTGTTTGTAATGCCATGAGAGAAAAATAGATATGGAGGAAAAACGAAAAAGGAAGAGAGAGAAGGGGAAAAATGAGGAAGAAAGTGAGTAAAGAAGAGGGAGAGGCGTGTTCGATGTTAAGACAAAAGTGGAGCGGCTGGGTTTGTGATTCAGTGTTAACATGTTTGCCTAGTATGTGTGAGGAACTGGGTTCTATTCTCAGCACCACATACAAATAAAGAAAATGAAGATCCATCAACAACTTAAAAAATAAAAAATAAAAAACTAGAAATATTACTAAAATCCCAAGCATTTATGAATGTTAAATAATAAAATATATGTTACATAGCCTTATGTAATTTCTAGACTCCCCAAAAAAGTCATTAAATGTTGGATTATTAGTGCTATAACTAAAAATCCATTGCTCTTTCCTCTACATTCTGTGGCATTCTAGTGCTAAAATAAATTGTAGTATAACACCAAAAAAAAAAAAAATCCTAATATTTCTACAGTAACTGACCCAGTTTAACATCAATGCAAGTAGATTCCTATGGGACATGATATGTACTTTGAAGTTTATTTTTATTCAACACTGGTACATTTCTATTTCTTGAGTTTATGCACATTATAGGATATATATTTCATCCACACGTTCACAAATTTATAGGCATTTATTTCACTTTCAATCACTTCCTGCTTCAGAAAACATGTATTCCTCCGTTTCTGACTGGTCTTTTCTTGAAACTTCTTTCCAAACACATTATTTTCGATTTCCATTATCACATTTGAAGCAAAACTCACACACCCCTCATAATAAACCATAACCCTAATATTACCATTAGATGTACAACTGGTTGGAATGAATGATTGTATATCAATATAAGATTTCTTACTTAGTTTCAGATATCAATTCAATCCATTATTTAAAGTGGAACCAGTTATATTATTTATTCACAATGTGGTATTTTCATGCATTATCTCTATATTCATAGACACAGGGTACACCTCTTTGTACCCCCAACACTAATTTATACGTCTTCAAAATATTGCTCCCAGAAATGTTGGAAGAAATACCCATGTCACCTGATCTACATATGCATTTTATCACTGAAATATTCTGGACACAAAAAGCAAAGGTCACACTTATGATTGTATCAAAGCTAAATGAAAAGTGAACATGGATTACTAAAAACATCCATGTCCAGGTTGCCTAATGCTCTCAAATGAAAATCCTATTGGTAACTACAAATTAGTTTCTTCCAAAGATTATATATTCAAACTCAACCCTGTTGAAAATGTCTAATCCTCTCACTCACTTTATACTTTGCCTGTTTTTGTAATGTCTCTATTGGTATCTGCTTTTCCACAGTTCATCATTGTGACTAAATCTTCACATGTTCTGAAACTTACATTCACACTCTAATCGAAATCCTATTGCTAAAGAACTTTTGGTCCAAATCCTATATTCACTCTTCTTCTTAAAACCTACCTACTATCTTCCTAATCCTACCGACTATCACTTTTTGACTGGAGGTTCTCTTCTACATTCAATCATCCAGTTACAAGGTCTTATGCCATTGTATATCGATTTCTCTGAGACATTTTTGCAGAATGTAATTCAATGATAGGTCTCCCAATCAAGGGCCCAATGATTTCTGGGCTTCAAATCTTACTTAGATTTCTGTTTATGTACATATATTTCACGTCTCTATTCTAATAAATATCACAGGTTCCAATAACATTATTCATCCAGCAGAATGGTTCCTAACCGAAAATGAAAATGTTATTAACCCTAACCATACACTGTTCCCTCAATCTAACTTTACAGAAGAGCAGTGACAGTGTTGGTCTTACAATACAGGAATGCATGGGATCTTCCACCTGCTGAGAACCTCAAAGGTACATGCAGAAATGATCCCTGGAGAAGATGTAGGCAGCGATGAAGGACCTGAGAGAGCAAAAGTCATCTCAATGGCAAACAACCTGGTAGAATTAAGGAATGTGTCTGAATCAGCCTCATTCTTCTTAATACAGAGAAGATAGACCAAACCATGCCTGTGTGGAGAGCTGTTCCCTGGTCCCTATGTTTGATATACGATTCGAACTTGTGAAAGTGTCACAGGATGTAGGGGCAACCTCCATCTCATGGGAACCTTGGAGGCAAATGTTAGGACAACGTGGTTTCCAAGGCAGTGACCTCATTCAGTTCCTCAAGGAAGTGACTTCACCTCACTTCCTTGGTGATGGAAGTCTCTGAACTTGGGATCCAGGAAGCCAGGCACCCAGAGCCATAACCCGTCCAAGTCCCAGTGGTCTAACTTGTTTGGATTTACGAAGGACAGAGTCAATATTTCTTGGTACCTACTGATTTGAGGATGGCCAAATGCCAGGAAACCTCTGAAGAGGGTCCTATCCTGATAAAGCAGGTAGTGGATCACCGCTGGCTCCTGACTACTTCACAGAGTTGGCAAAGTAGAGCAGATCTGAGACAGGACAGGCCATTTTGGGAGAACATAGTATGGCCCACCAGTCAGAGGACACTCCGGATATGACAGACCTACTTGGGGGAAGGAGGTGCCTTTGCGGGTGTGGGTGTGGGTTTGTGGTTTTGTCTCATGTTCTGAGAATACGAAAGAAAGGCGGTTTGATTGGATTGTAGTGAACTGTTTCTAGTAAGTCGTTTGACAAGGCGAGTCTTTCTATGTCTGTGTATCCCACTGTGTCCGTGGTTGTCGACATTAGAAAAGAGAATGCATCAGTTGATGTGTTCTGTCTAGTAGAAAGCTTCGCAGCATTCATCCTGCCCAATTGATGAATGGACTGCGGCTTGCCTCATGGATGGGCAACACCTACTATCTGCCTAAGTTCCTGTTTTCTTCCTGAATTCTGGCCACTCTCCCGAATAGGCACATAGTTTTGTGTTTAAGATATGTACCACCTCAAGCTCTGTTAAATGGCCATGTACTGGACAGCTGAAGGGAATGGGAGAATCTCAGAAAACTCAGATATCAGTGTGACCAGGAAAGTCTCAGTGGAGAAACCCTGCTATGGGCCATTCTCTTACTATGTATCTGTTTCCCTGAATGTCAGGAAGTTCTTTGCCTCAGGCCACCCTCATGTGAAGCCTGAAAGAAAGAGTTTTCAAATGAAAATGAATGGGCATCACCTGTGGCTCTTTGCTTAATTTCTTTGCAAAGGGATGTGTCTGAATCACCCTTTGGCCCTGTGTGCGGTTGTGGCTTAGATTCTCAGCCCCTGATGGATCTAAAGAAAGATCCGATGTGTGCATCCAAAACCAAAATTTCAAAAAGATCAGTTATGATGGATGAAGTCTCTTGCCTTTCTTTGTTAGGTTCCTGAACTACATCAAGTGAGAATAGGCATCCTTTGGTTCAAATAAATTTTTGAAAGCCCTGAAGAAGTGCTTGGGTTTTCTTATGACTCCAATTCACATAAAGAATCTATACCTGACAGTCAGTAGGCCTCAAATTGGAGAAGCAGATCAGTATTAACTGCGGTCTTATTTTATCACTCCTGGTTCACATGCAGGGTGTCCAGGCCACCATGACTTTAGGCAAATGAGCGGCAAGGGAGCTTATTTTGGACACTAACCCATACCCTACTAGACTCTGACTAGTAATCCTAACATGATGGAGAATAATAACCCCAACAGAATAGAAATACAAGAAGTTTTGAGGATTCATGTTGTATAGTTGTACTTGCCTTTTGCATTATATAGGGTAGGAGTTATAAATTTAGTCAATTTTTAATTGAAACAGTTCTCCATGTGTTTTTAAAGTTCACAACCATGTGAATTCCTCTCTCCCTTTCTCTGTAGCCTATTCAGAACATGTATTTTTATATGCACATTTAGAATCCTACCTGGTATCACATGTACATTCTTGAGAGGTTGCTGACTTAGCAGATACAAATTGTCAGAAGAGATCACTCCTCTGAATGCTGTTGGAAGTGAAAATTCAAACTATGGGTGACTTCCTAGTTGAACAACATTATACATAAATCCACGTTTAGTAAAATTAATATTTTTGGCTCTGTGGATTATATATATTTCATGATATATATATATATATATATATATATATATATATATATATATATATATATATATATATATATTGCTACATTTTAATGTCTGTTTGAGTGTGTGTGTGTGTGTGTGTGTGTATAGATAGATAGATAGATAGATAGATATACACTCTCCAGATTTTTGAAAATATGAAACATATGTGTCTTATTATATACTCCCTAAATTCATTCATGTACATGTATGTGGATTTATAATCAACTTTTCACAAGATTATTTTCAAAAATATTCATCCACCTGAAATACATATTTGTTTCCTAGTACTAAAAACAAACTTCAGTGAATGGTGCATACAAATCCAAATATTTCTACAGTAACTGTCCCAGTTTAACATCAATGCTTGTAGATTCCTATGGGACATGATGTGTATTTTGACGTTCATTTTTTAACAAAACTGGTACATTATTATTTCTTCAGTTTATGCACATCATAGGATATATATTTCATTAACAAGTTCACAAATTTATAGGTATTTGTTTCGCTTTCAATAACTTCCTTATTCAAAACTCTTGTATTCCTCCAGGTTTCTTGTCTGGTCTCTTCATGAGACTTCTTTCCAAACTCATTATTTCTGAAATCCATAATCACCTTTGAAACAAAATTCACACACTCTTTATGATAATCCATAAGCCTAATATTAAAATAAGATGAATACCTGGTTGGATTGAATGATTGCATATCAATATAAGATTTCCTGTATATTTTCAGATATCAATTCAATCCATTATTTAAATTTAGAACTTGTTACATTGTTTAATCAAAGTTTTGTCTATTCATGCATTATCTCTATATTCCTAGACACAGGGTACACCCATTTGTAACGCCAGTACTAATTTATATATCTTCAAAATATTGCTCCCAGAAACGGTGGAATAAATACTTATGTCATCTGATCTACATATACATTTTATCACAGTAATTTTCTGGACACAAAAAGCAAAGTTCACACTTATGATTTTACCAAAGCCTTAATGGAAAGTGAGTATGCATTACTAAAAACATCCATGTCCAGGTTGCCTAACGCTCTCAAATGTGAATCCTATTGGTCACTACATATTTGTTTCTTCCTAAGATTATATATTTTACCTCAAGCCTGTTGAAAATGTCTAATCCTATCAATCACTTTATCATTTGCCTGATTTACTAATGTCTCTATTAATATCTGCTTTCCTACATATTTTCCACAGTTTATCATTGTGACTGACTCTTCACATGTGCTCACATTTTCATTCACTCTCTACCCGAAACCCTATTGCTAAAGAACTTTTGGTTTAAATCCTACACTCTCTCTGCTTTCTAAACCTACTGACTATCTTTCAAATAATACCGAGTATCCCTTTTTGACTAGAAGTTCTCTTCGACATTCCATCATCCAAGGTACAAGGTCCTATGCCATTGTACATCGATTTATCTGAGACATCTCTGCAGAACATAATTCAAAGCTAAGTATCCCAATCAAGGGCCCAATACCCTTCTGGGCTTCAAATCTTACCTAGATTTCTGTTTTCATTCTAATATTTCACTTTTACATTCTTGTAAATATTACAGGTTCCCAATACAATTATTCATCCTGCAGAATGATTCTTAACCCAAATCGAACCTTTTATTAACCCTAACCATACACTCTTCCCTCAATCTAAGTTTACAGAAGAGCAGGGACAGGGTTGTTTTTACAATACAGGAATGTAGGTCATCTTAAACCTGCTGGGAACCTCAAAGGTCCATGCAGAAATGATACCTGGAGAAGATGTAGGCAGCTATGAAGGAGTTGAGAGAGCAAAAGTCACCTTGCATGGCAAACCACCTGGTCAGGATGAAGGGTCGTGTCTGAATCAGTCTCTCTATTCTAAATGTAGAGAAGGTGAACCAAACCAGGCCTTTGTTGAGAGATGTTCCCGGGTGCCTATGGTTGATATACCATTCTAACTTGCGAAAGTGTCACAGGAAGTAGGGGCAGCCTCTATCTCATGGGACCCTTGGAACCAACTGTTAGGACAAAGTGGTTGCCAAGGGAGTGAACTCATTCAGTTCTTGAAGGAAGTGTCCTACCTCACTTCCTTGGTATTGGAACTCTCTGAAATTGGGATCCAAGATGCCAGACACCCAGAGCCAGTCCCAGTCCCACTCCCACTGGGCTCAGTTGTTTGGATTTACCAAGGACAGAGTCAGTCTTTCTTGGTACCTACTGCTTAGAGAATGGCCAAATGCCAGGACAGATATGAAGAGGGTCTTTCCTGAGAAAGCAGGTAGTGGCTCACCACTGGATCCTGACAACTTCACAGAGTTGGCAAAGGCAACCAGAACTGAGACAGGACTGGCCATTTCGGGGAACATAGTTTGGCTCAACAGACAGAGGACACACTGGAGAGTCAGAGACTTACTTGTGGGAAGGAGATGCCTTTGTGGGTGTGGGTGTGAGTTTGTGGTTTTGTCTCATGTTCTGAAAATAGGTAGGGAAGGTGGTTTGTTTGGTTTGGAATGGACTGTTTCTAGTAAATCGTTTGACAAGGTGAGTGATTCTAGTTCGGTGTATCCCACTGTGTACGTGGTTTTGGACATTAAAAAACAGAATGCACCAATGGATGCATCCTGTCTAGTAGAAAGCTTCCCAGCATTCATCCTGCTCAACTGATGGATGGACTGCGGTGTGTCTTATGGATGGGGAACACCTACTATCTTCCTAAGTTCCTGTTTTCTTCCTGAATTCTGGCCACTCTCCAGAATAGGCTCATGGTTTTGTGTCCAAGATATATACCACCTCCAAGCTCTGTGCCATGGCCATGTACTGGACAGCTGAATGGAATGGGAGAATCACAGAAAACTCAGATATCAGTGTGACCAGGAAAGTCTCAGTGGAAAAATCCTGCTTTGGCCATTCTCTTGCCTATATTTCTGTTGCCCTGAATGTCAGGAAGTTCTTTCCCTCAGCCCACCCCTTTGTTAAGCCTGAAGAAAACAGTTTTCAAATGGAAATGAAAGGGCATCACCTGTGGCTCTTTGCTTAATTTCTTTGTAAAGGGATGTGTCTGAATCAGCCTCTTGGCCCTGTGTGTGGTTGTGGCTTAGATTCTCAGCACCTCATGGATCTAAAGAAAGATCCCATGTGTGCATCCATAACCAAAATGGCAAAAAGATCTGTTATGGTGAATGAAGTCTCTTGTGTTCCTTTGTTAGGTTTCTGACCTACATCAAGTGAGAATAGGAATCCTTTGGTTCAAATGAATTCTTCAATGCCCTGAAGAAGTGGTTGTGTTTTCTCATGACTCCAAATCACATAAAGAATCGTTACCTGACACTCAGTAGGCCTCAAATTGGAGAAGCAGAGCTGTATTAACTGCAGTCCTATTTTATCACTCCTGGTTCACATGCAGGGTGTCCAGGCCACCATGACTTTAGGCAAATGAGGGGCAAGGGAGCTTATTTTGGACACTAACCCATACCCTACTAGACTCTGACTACTAATCCTAATATGATGGAGATTAATAACCCAAACAAAATAGAAATACAAGCAGTTCAGAGGAGTCATGTTGTATAGTTGGACTTGCCTTTTGCATTATATAGGGTAGGAGTTATAAATCTAGTCAATTTTTAATTAAAATAGTTCTCCATGTGTTTTTAAAGTTAACAAATATGTGAATTCCTCTCTCCCTTTTTGTGTAGCCTATTCAGCACATGTATTTTTATATGCACATATAGAATCCTACCTGGTATCACATGTTCATACTTGAGAGGTTTCTGACTTGGCAGATACTGCCGCGGTCCGGTTGGAGCAAAATAACCGGGGGGTGGGGGTTATGAATAACATGTGTATGTTGATATAGCAGGAGTGGAAGCCATTTATTGTAGGACAATAGAGGTATTTATACATTCCACCCAGGTTATCTAATTAACATAAACTAGATACTGCAGTCAACCAATCAGGAATCTCCACACTTAATGGCTCGCTTTTGTTACATCTCAAACCACTCCCTCTGGCATTTTGCCAGGCATCATCCAGACTTGTTTACACACTCTAACATTCCCCTGGCAAAATGCCAGGTGTTATTTTGACATGTTTACAGACTCTAACATTTCCCCCTTTTATTTAATTTAAATAAAGACCACAGTGGTTTTTACAGAAACACCATAAATAACCTGCTACAAACAGAAAGGGAGGATACAAAATGT
The DNA here is from genome assembly GCF_048772815.1 of Callospermophilus lateralis. Classification (NCBI taxonomy): domain Eukaryota; kingdom Metazoa; phylum Chordata; class Mammalia; order Rodentia; family Sciuridae; genus Callospermophilus; species Callospermophilus lateralis. The sequence continues at coordinate 337,562 of NW_027514946.1, read as the reverse complement.
CACAATACAAGCCAATTGATGAAGCACTTGGAGAAATAATACCAGCAATGACACTGTTAGCAAAGACACCGAGTTAAAATTTGTTATAGATTACAGTTTGTTGTCTCAGTCCAGGTAAAGCAGTGTCTCAATAGATTAACTCACAGTTCAGGTAAACCACAGTCCAGGTATGTTCTGCAGGCAGCTAGCTTAAATCACAGTCCTGGTAAGTTCTGCAGGCAGCTAGCTTAAATCACAGTCCATGTAAATTCTGCAGGCAGCTAGCTTAAATCACAGCCCAGGAAAGTTCTGAAGGCAGCTAGCTTGATCCAAAGTCTCCTCCGTTTCTCAGCCGAAGTCTCCTCCGGTTTTCAGCAACACTGGAAATTCTTCCACCCTTGTCCTCACCGGCACTGGGATGAAGGCAGGAACTCCTACCACTGGCTAAAGAAAATCCTATAGTATTCCACCAGGTGCTAAGAAAACAACCTTCTGAAAAATTTAGTACATTATCTCAAGGTTTTTTACATTTGAAAAAAGCCTTAACAGTGCTTATTATTTATTATCTTCCGGGTGTGGGAGAACCATTGTAGCTTAGTTATTGGCATTGAAAATGACCAAACATCAGGGAGCCAGTAGCATCTATGGCTGGCTGTAGCATCCTGGGCAGCCACAGATGGCCCTGGGGAGTGTCCAGGACTCAAACTGGCACGGGGCCCCGCTCCCCAGGCTGGGGGCGGGGAATTGCCGGCTGCCACTGCTTGAAAAGCCCTTGCTGCACAGTGACTGGCTTGAGCATGTGGCAGCCGAGGCGCCTATTCACACACACTCCGGAAACGAAAAGTATTCAGTAACAGCCTTTTGCTGAAACTTTTTTCCTGATAATCCTTCTTCTTCTTAACTTTCTTTTTCTTTCTGATTAGACTTCCTGGGCTTCCATCAACACATGCCCTAATTGCACTTGTTTCCACTGGGGTGCCTCTTTCCATTATCAATTTACTTCTCACCCCTTCCTTATTTTCATCACAAAGACAATACAATACACTGAGATAAAACAAGACACAATCATACTGTATCAATCTTCTCCATTTTTTGAAATGACCGTTTTTCCTCTCCCCCTATCTGCCTAGGGATGAGCAGATTTGCTCCCATCCTATCTATGGATGGGCAGCTTTTATTCGTCACTTACCCCCAAGTGTCCCAGGGCTCCCTGTATGGGCCACCATCTGCAGCAGTCCCACTGCAGCAAAATAACCGGGGCAGGGGGTGATGAATAACTAGTGTATGTTGATACAGTAGGAAAGGCGTGATAGGTAGGAAAGGCTATTTGTTTGGTATTGAGTGGACTGTTTCTAGTAAGTTGTTTGACAAGGCAAGTGTTTCTATATCTGTGTATCCCACTGTATCTCTGATTGTAGACATTAGAAAAGATAATGCATCAATGGATTTGTCCTCTCCAGGAGAAAGTTTAACAGCATTCATCCTGCCCAATTTTTGAAAGGACTGTGGCTTGCCTTATGGATGGGCAACACCTACAATATTCCTAAGTTCCTGTACTCTTCCTGAATTCTGGCCACTCTCCACAACAGGCTCATGGTTTTGAGTCCAAGATATGTACCACCTCCAAGCTCTGTGACATGGCCATGTACTGGATAGCTGAAGGGAATGGCGAGCATCTCAGAAAACTCAGATAACAGTGTGACCAGTAAAATCTCAGTGGAGAAACCCTGCTTTGGGCCTTTTCTTACATAATGTTCTGTTGCCCTGAATGTCAGGAAGGTCTTTGCCTCAGGCCAACCCTTTGTGAAGCCTGAAGAAAACAGTTTTCAAATGGAAATGAATGGGCATCACCTGTGGCTCTTTGCTTAATTTCTTCCAAAAGGGATGTGTCTGAATCAGCCTCTTGGCCCTGTGTGAGGCTGTGGCTTAGATTCTCAGCACCTGATGGATCTAAAGAAACATTCCTTTTGTGCTTCCAAAACCAAAATGGCCAAAAGGGCAGTCATTGTGGTTGAAGTCCCTCGCCTTCCTCTGTAAGGTTTCTGACCTACATCAAGTGAGAAGAGGGATCCATTGGGTCAAATGAGTTCTTCAAAACCCTGCAGAGGCTAGCCCGTAATTGCTTGGGTTTTCTCATGACTCCAATTCACATAAAAAATCTATACCAAACAGTCAGTAGGCCTCATATTGGAGAAGCTGGGCAGTACAAATGGCAGGCATATTTGATCACTACTGGTTCACAGGAAGGGTGTCCAGGCCACCCTGATTTTAGGCAAATGAGGGGTAAGGGAGCTTATTTTGGACACTGTCGTGAGCTTTGCCCCTCATGGAAAACCCCAGCCAGAGGTTATGATGAGTGTCTATATGGAAGAAGATGAGGGCCATGTGGGAGTGTTTTGGTTTTAATTGTGGTCATTTGTGTGGTGGTTGAAATAGATGACTGGGTCCACCTGGGCTTGAAGTCTGGTGTGATTCCCCTTACAGACTGAGTTCTGAAACTGACCTCAGAGAAATATTGCCATGAGTTCTCTTGGGATTTTAGGAGGCCACGCATTAGAGTCGCCCTTGGAAACTGAGATCAAGTCCCAGGGTGGCTTTCCACAGAGCATCGGGAATCTCAGCCAGGATATCACATGATTTTATTATGAAAGACTTGGCAGCCATAGATGAGATTCAAAACAAACATGGACCTCACACTCTAGACCTCAATGGGCCTGGGTTCATGTGATCTTTTGGCCACTCTTTGGGAAGCCTTGACTGTGAGAATTCTCCAGAGCTTTCATTGAAATGAGCTTCCATACCATTTAATGGTTCTTGAAAGAATTGAAACCTACAGTGCCTCCAACTTCATCCATGAAGAATGCTAGATAAATACCAAGAAATTTTTGAAATTCCCATAACCAGGTGTCAGAGGAGAACATTTGGATGTCCTGTTGCTGATCAGGAGTGTTCCAGACAGTGGTTTGATTGACTGGGTTTCATGAAAATGGTGTAGAACTGAAATGCCAGTATGTTGGAGCCTGCTGAGTATTGGGCCCAGAACTGTGGTGTGCAGGTGTGGGATAAAACATTTGTGTTGGGGCCATTTGGATCTACCATTGACTTCCAAATGGCTTGTGACTGACATGGTGCAGCCAGCAGACCCTTATATGTAAAGGCATCTTGTTATATGGAGAGGTTTCAGGGCAATGTTATGAATCAAGTTGCTATCTTCAAGTGGGCAAGCTATGTGGGATAGAATCCTGGTTGGTGCATTCTCTTGCAGACTCTGACCGACCACACGTGACAGAACTACCTTCAGCACTTTGTCCCAGTTGAACTTCTTGTATTTCGTAGAGCAAATACCAAACTCCCAGTGCAGCAGCAAGAAACACCATGAATAGTGGAGGATGACTAAATGGGTACACAGTCCACACAGGGAGACACTTAGCCTTCAGTGGCCACAGTTTACCTACAAAGAGAGAATTCAGCACTTTGCCTCATTTTCATTGGAAAATAAGAAACCAATTTCTTCAGGTCACATAGATGCAGAGCCAGCTTTGATGGTCTCACAACAAAGGAAGCTAAAGCTCCTGAAAACAACATATATTTCAAGTGCCCAACCTCAGAGGCAGTTTCTCAAAAAGTCGTTAGGCCAGCAGAGCTCCATGTTTGTGGAGTGTTTACCTGTTAGACAAGGATGCAAGAAAAGACCACTGACTCCAATTAAAATCAAATTAAACTAAGCTTATTATTTTCACCAGCCAGGCTAACTCTCCCTCCCAAAACGGCTGGAACAAGACAGCAACCCCAACTTACCTACAGCCCAGCTTTAAAGCCCAGAAAGTTACACAAAAGGGGGGTTAGAGATAACAGAACTCGGACAAGCATCACACTAATGGTAGTTTATATATATATATATATATATATATATATATATATATATATATATATATATATTTTTTTTTTTTTTTTTTTTTTTTTTTTTTTTGCTGGCCCCAACATCAGAATTTGTGAGGACCATTAGACCCTCAGAGATGGTCATTGTCTGTCCAGGGAAGGCCAATATTTATGATGTGTCGCTAATGTTTCACAGAGTGCTGCTATCTGGTCAGAGAGCCAGACATGGGTGAGTTCAAGGCATGGGCAGGCATTCCAAGCAGGTTCAGAATTTGCAGTAATTTATAGTAAAGCCAAAATTATCTTATCATGGCTTTGTGGCAAGATGGCTCCCAATTTTAATAAAAGATCAGGTTGGGCCTATCATTCCCCCCTTTTCTTATGTGTTCCTTTCAAATCTTTGATAGATTAAGGGAAGTGCACTGAGGAAATTTAAATCCCTCAGGTAACAGTCTCCAAATTTCTAGAACTCACCCAAAACGGGTCTCCCTGATTTTACCTGACTTAATTAATTACGTATATTGATAGTCTATTTATTTTTGGCTCCATTGTTGTAAGAAGGGAGGCCTCACGCATTTTGGATTCTTCTGCGCTGAGAGAGGGTGACGTAAGGGTCATGGCATGAGGGACATGAGTTGCCTTTTAGAATTTAGTTGAGGGACATGAGTTGCCTTTTAGATTTCAGCTTGGTTTGAAGTCTGTTTGGGGAAGAACAGGTTGTAAAGTCATCTGGGAATGGGTTCTTCTATGAGAGTAACAAAAACCATGAGTAATGAATAAATGTTGCAGCAGCTGGAACATGTCACCGTATAGAAGTTCCCTCACCATTCTTTAATATCCTCAGTTATCAGGACTGTCAACTTAATATTTAATTTTTTGTTTTACAGTTGTCCCTCTCCATAAGATACAGTTTATTAATTTAATGTCATCTGATCTTGCAAAATCCTTTTTCTAGTATGACCTCTGTGTCTAATAGAGAAACCTTTAATTCTGTTACTCAGGGCTGGATAATCGTACTAGCAAACACCAAGCCTACCTCTGTAGGTTAGGAATATCTGTAGGCCCTAAACTAAATTTTCTGCCTCTGGCAGCTCCTCTTAATAGTCTCTTTTTATAGTTATCAGGCATTCCTGTCTGAGAATCCTTCTTTGTAACCTCCAGTCTTACTTATTTTGGGAGGCTAACATAAAGTGTATACCTTAAAATATTAATATTTGTTTTCTTGGCCGATTCATTTAACTTTAATTTTAAATCCTAATCTTAAACATCCAGCAAATAAATTTTAACAGCCTTATATTGAGAGTACTGGGCTTTAATATCTATAACTTAATTATTATTTATCTTTTCATTAATTGGGATATGTATTATTCTGTCTGTCTTGTAGGTGATGACTTATTATCTTAAATTAACCCATGTTGTGTTATTAAAGCAACACTTCTGTAAAAGACTAACAGGGAATCTTTAGATCACTTATAAGCAAATTAAAAATAAAATTTTTTAACAAGAGTAAAAATACTTAGTTTCTGTAATAGCTACCCTGAATTTTTTGGCTGAGTTATACATTATATGCCCTGTTTGAGATCCTAGTAATCTTCACAGAAAAACAAAAGAACTTTTGAACATAACTTTAAATGAAATAAAATCTGACCTACTCCTTTTGTAGTCATTCTCACATGTAGTAAGATGGGACACAGAGCCTTATCTCAGGTAAGGCAGGCCTCTTTATAAATATTAAGTGTTTTAGTTCTAAAGTTGATCATTGTTTTTTAAATATCATTTTACAAAGTTTACATAAATTGTTTGAGGTCACATGAACATTATCTAACATCATATGACATCACATTTAAAACATGGATTAAAGAAAGGCTGAAAGATTTTAACCTTTACATATATTAGGCTCTGATTAACTTAAAAATACATTTAAATTGTTCCCCAATGAAAAAAGTAACATAAAACTTTACATATCTTATTGATAACAGGTAAATAAATCCCCAGTACATTTTTTTTACCATACAACTTCAGAATACCAGCTTGATATAATGCTCTTTAAATGTTTCTAACTTACAGACTTGTATACCTGGAAGATATGAGCACATTAATAGCATCAAAATTACATTGATATTTCTAGATTAACCAAGTTTAGCTTTTAAAGAAATGGCAGTAGAGTGCTCTAAAATAACAGTTCTTATTTAATCAGTTGTTTAATTTTTATGGTTGCTTGCTCTAGAAAAAATAAAACTTAATAAACACAATGTTATGGGTAAACTTATGTTTTCAGAAATTTTTGTCTCTTTAACACATGACTGATTTTTACAATCTGATACAGACCTTAGTAAATCAATCGGGTATCTAACAAATGTACTAAAGAATGAGAAATTCCACATCAAATTTACTTTACTTATTTATTAAAATATTAGACAAATGTATTGAAGAGTGTAAACCATTTTTTTGTTGAAGGAAAAGTCCTAGAATCAAGGCATTTTAGACATTTTGTAGATATTAATATTTTATTAGATTTTTGAACACCTATAAAAACTTGTAAGCTTAAATTTAAAAACATTTATTTTTATCTGTTTATCCAATTTAAATTGAACAATTTTAATCACGTGAATTAAAGATCTTTGGATCCACTTTTTTTAAATTAATTTTTATTGTAGGTTGTTCAAAACATTACATAGTTCTTGATATATTATATTTCACACTTGATTCAAGTGGGATATGAACTCCCGTTTTTACCCCATATACAGATTGCAGAATCACATCAGTTGCACAACCATTGATTTACATATTGCCATTCTGGTGTCTGTTGTATTCTGCTGCCTTTCCTATCCTCTACTATCCCCACTCCCCCATCCCCTCCCCTCTTCTCTCTCTACCCCCTCTACTGTAATTCATTTCTCCCCCCTCATATTTTTCCTCCTTTCCCCTCACTTCCTCTTGTATGTAATTTTGTATACCCCTGAGGGTCTCCTTCCATTTACAGGAAATTTCCCTTCTCTCTCCCTTTCCCACCCACCTCTCATCCCTGTTTAATGTTAATCTTCTTCTCATGCTCTTCGTCCCTACTCTGTTCTTAGTTACTCTCCTTATATCAAAGAAGACATTTGCCATTTGTTTTTGAGGGATTGGCTAGCTTCACTTAGCATAATCTGCTCTAATGCCATCCATTTCTCTCCAAATTCTATGATTTTGTCATTTCTTAATGCAGATTAATACTTCATTGTGTAAAAATGCCACATATTTTTTATCCATTCGTCTATTGAATGGCATCTAGGTTTTGCTTCCACAGTCTTGCTATTGTGAATTGTGCTGCTATGAACATGGATGTAGCAGTGTCCCTATAGTGTGCTCTTTTTAGGTCTTTAGGGAATAGACCGAGTAGGGGAATAGCTGGATCAAATGGTGGTTTTATTCCCAGCTTTCCAAGAAATCTCCATACTGCTTTCCAAATTGGCCGCACCAATTTGCAGTCCCACCAGCAATGTACAAGAGTACCCTTTTCCCAACATCCTCGCCAGCACTTGTTGTTGTTTGACTTCCTAATGGCTGCTAATCTTACTGGAGTGAGATGGTATCTTAGGGTGGTTTTGATTTGCATTTCTCTGACTGCTAGAGATGGTGAGCATTTTTTCATATACTTGTTGATTGATTGTATGTCCTCCTCTGAGAAATTTCTATTCAGGCCCTTGGCCCATTTGTTGATTGGGTTATTTGTTATCTTATTCTCTAATTTTTTGAGTTCTTTGTATATTCTGGATATTAGGGCTCTGTGTGAAGTGTGAGGAGTAAAGATTTGTTCCCAGGACGTAGGATCCCTATTTACCTCTCTTATTCTTTCTTTTGCTGAGAAAAAACTTTTTAGTTTGAGTAAGTCCCATTTGTTGATTCTAGTTATTAACACTTGTGCTATGGGTGTCCTATTGAGGAATTTGGAGCCCAACCCCACAGTATGTAGATCATAGCCAACTTTTTCTTCTATCAGACACCATGTCTCTGATTTGATATCAAGTTCCTTGATCCACTTTGAGTTAACTTTTGTGCATGGCAAGAGAAAGGGATTCAGTTTCATTTTGTTGCATATGGATTTCCAGTTTTCCCAACACCATTTGTTGAAGATGCTATCCTTCTTCAATTGCATGCTTTTAGCCCCTTTATCGAATATAAGATAGTTGTAGTTTTGTGGATTGGTTTCTGTGTCCTCTATTCTGTACCATTTGTCTACCCACCTGTTTTGGTACCAGTACCCTGCTGTTTTTGTTACTATTGCTCTATAGTATAGTTTGAAGTCTGGTATAGCTATCCCGCCTGATTCACACTTCCTGCTTAGCATTGTTTTTGCTATTCTGGGTCTTTTATTTTTCCATATGAATTTCATGATTGCTTTCTCTATTTCTACAAGAAATGCCGTTGGGATTTTGATTGGCATTGCATTAAACCTATAGAGAACTTTTGGTAATATCGCCATTTTGATGATGTTAGTTCTACCTATCCATGAACAGGGTATATTTTTCCATCTTCTAAGATCTTCTTATATTTCTCTCTTTAGGTTTCTGTAGTTTTCATTGTATAAGTCTTTCACCTCTTTTGTTAGGTTGATTCCCAAGTATTTTATTTTATTTGAGGATATTGTGAATGGGGTGGTTGTCCTCATTTCCATTTCAGAGGATTTGTGGCTCATATACAGGAATGTCTTTGATTTATGTGTGTTGATATTATATCCTGCCACTTTGCTGAATTCATTTATTAGCTCTAGTAGTTTCTTTGTAGACCCTTTTGGGTCTGCTAGGTATAGAATCATGTCATCTGCAAATAGTGATAATTTGAGTTCTTTTCCTATTTTTATGCCTTTAATTTTTTTCGTCTGTCTAATTGCTCTGGCCAGTGATTCGAGAACTATGTTGAACCGAAGTGGTGAGAGAGGGCATCCCTTAAAATTTGTTTTTATGAGTGCTTTTTTTATTATGAGCGCTCCTTATATATGTTAATTTCTGTATCATATATATGATTAAGAATATATATATATATAGACATACAACAAATAACAAAAGTGTGCACACATAATAATAGTAAAGGCCTTGTAGCTTTTAGCAGGTGAAATCTCCATTGCCATGTTTTAAAAACTCCACAGTTGGTCAAAGATAGAACTGATCAGAAAAACATTAACCTAGGTCTGTAGGATCAAAATTATGAGTTAGAAAAATTAAAGGATCTAAGGAAAAAAATAAGAGTCCTAGAAAAAATAACTGACCAGTAATTAGTAAATACCATACTATTTACTTTTTTTTTCCTTAAGCCTCATATCAGTCTCCTACTGATCTTGCAGGCTTCTTTCATTTGCATTTCAATCTAAGTCCTGGCTGAGGTCTGGAAGGAGCAGGAAAAAACTGCTATTCTGAGCAGACACCTCAGGCCTAACGCATTTTAACCATAATTTTCCAGATAGGATGTTGAAAATTTTGATACAAGCTTAAGACAAAATTTACAAAATTTTATATCTTTACATCTTGTTTTGTCAACAGATACCATACTATGATTTACTATCCTTGTCCAAATTAATGCACTGGTACACACAGTGACATTTTCCCAGGCTACCCAATTAAAAATTGGTGAAAAAAAAAAAAGACTGAATGATTGGAAAATTTCTTGCCAACTTGGAAGTAGAGTTCTTTAGTTTTCCATCCTAAGTATTTAAGTTCTCTGGCATGAATTATCTGAAATCATAAACTAAACAATTATCTCAATCTGACTTTTAACAGCAAGATTCTGCAATGCTTCAAAAACCCAATAAGCTACCAGATTGTTACAATAAAACATCATCATTTAGACACACATTCAGGTAAAATCATTCCCAAGAAACAATATATAATATCAACACATTATTGCACATGTCTTAAAGTGCCAGAAACAAAGACACACGACAGACAGAAAGGAGCTCCAGACTATGACTGACAGACAGAAGCCTTTAAAACAGAGCAGATAAGAGAAAAATCTCCTACACCAGTTGCACCACAGATGTCCCCACAAGGGGACCAGATGTTTTCACAGAGGAGCATCCTGAAATGTAAAATCAAGGGTCTCCATAGTGACTTTCCTGCATTTAGTGTCCCCTTTTTTTCCCTCTTTTTTAAGATGACAGAGGTGGCATTATCGTTAAATTGCAGGGAAAGACCTAGGGAATTCTCTGAAAAAATAAGGCTTCAGCAGCTGCTGGGAGTCCCTCAGTCCCTCCTTTTACTTACAGGATTTGCTCCTCTGTTTCAGTTCCACCACAAGCATGCTCCATCTCCTAACATTTCTGTAGTCAGCTCTCAAAAAGTTCCAGGGTGTGGGTGGGTTATCAAAATTTGTAACTTAAAGTTGGGTTCCTGAACTTGAAGCCAATTAATGCCAATTTAAAAATGAGGACAGGGTTTTGAGAAAAAGAAAAACAAAGGTTTATTGCTTTGCTAACAAAGATAAACACAGGGACTCTCCCAAAAGGTTGTGACTCTCTTTATCTGGAGGGACAAGGGATTTTAAAGGAGTTTCACTTATTAACCTGGGAGATACTCAGTTCTTAGGTCCCCCGCAGGCACTGCCCTCTGCAGTGAGTGTGCTCCAGGCAGCCAGCTAGGGGCTTCTATCATACTGCTTAACAAACGGGTGTAAAGTTCAATGCAGTTCCTTTAAACTCAGTCCAAAGGGTATCAGGCTTACTTGCTTTATTTTCATGTCCGATATCCTTAAGTTTTCACCACAGAAATCACACAACAAAATGCACAAAAACAAACAAACAAAAAACATATAGAACACAGAACAAAACAACAACAACAACAAAAAAAAAACCAAAAAACAGAAATCCAGCGCCGAAACAGGAAAACAGAGGAGCAATGCAATGTCTTCCTAAAGCTCCCCGTAGGAGCGCATGCGTGCCCGTTGGCACCTCTCTACCCTTCCAGATGAATTCCCTAGAGAACAGAACAGATGACAGAATGATTCTTGTTACTGTCCCAGACAGGAGTATATGTGAGCCTCCTCAGTCCACCTCTCTGTCATCAGAAGAGATCTCCCTTAACCGGATATCAGATGTTATAAAGGCACCAATTACCTATGGATGCCTCCTCCACCAGGTGCTTGCTAATAGTTTTAATGCGGTGGTTCACTGCAGTGCTCCCTGAACTGAAGGCTAACTCCAAGGCCTTGGACCATCTCAAGTTGCACAAACCCTAGAGTTGCTCTCAAGCTTGGAGCCCTGGAAGGAAGGCCAACTTCAGAATTTACAGCAGTCTGGTCTTGTGATCTTGTCCGGCAGGGTCATCTCACTGGGGAACTCCAAAATATTAGACCAGGAACGCATGTAAAGACCACTGACTCCTAGTAAAATCAAATTAAGGCAAGCTAATTATTTCAAAGGGAAAGGCTACCTCTCCCTTCCAAAATGGCGGGAGCAAGACAGCAAACCCACCTTTCCTATAGCCCAGCTATATAGCCCAGAAAGATGCACAAAAAGGGGGTTACAGATAACAGAACTTTAACAAGCATCACACTAACGGTAGTTTACATTTTTTTTTAAGCTCACCCCAACATCAGAAATTATGAGGACCATTAGAGCCTCAGAGACTCGTTGTCTGGCCAGGAAAAGAAAATATTTATGAGGTGTCACTAAAGTTTCAGAGAGGGCTGCAATCTGGTCAGAGAGCCAGGCATGGGTTTGTTTAAGGCATGGGCAAACATTCCAAGCAGGTTCAGAATTTGCAGTAATTTATAATAAATCCAAAATTATCTTTTCATGGCTTTCTGGCAAGTGGGCTCCCAATTTTAATAAATGATCAGGTTGGGTCTATCAACCCTGTCCCTTACTTTTGGAAACTCCCCTTCCACATCCAAGCTTGTGAACTCCTGAGCATTTTCCATTCCAGATATGTATTCACAGATTTTCTAACTCTTCTCCTCTAATTGTGTATTACTTGGGGCGAATGTAATGTCAAGGCATTGTTCTGGATGAGAATGGGAAGATTTTTTGCATACACATTGGATTCATTATCTAATTTTTCATTCGAAATACTTAATCCCTGACACTAAAACCTACCCTACTGGACTCTGACTACTAATGCAAATATGATGGAGATAAATTACCCCAACAAAATAGAAATACAAGCAGTTCAGAGGAGGCATGGTGCATAGTTGGACTTGCCTTTTGCATTATGTAGTGTAGGAGTTATAAATCTAGCAAATTTTCAATTTAAATAGTGCTCCATGTGTTTGAAAGTTAACAAATATTTGAATTCCTGTCTCCCTTTCTCTGTAGCCTATTCAGCACATGTATTTTTATATGCACATATCAAATCCTACCTGGTACCACACGTACATTCTTGTGAGGTGGATGAATTGGCAGATACAATTTGTGAGAATAGATCACTCATTCTAAACGCTGTTGGAACTGAAAATTCAACGTATGGGTGAGCTTCCTAGTTGAACAACATTATACATAAACCCATGTTCAGTAAAATGAATATTTTTGGATCTGTGGATGATATATATTTCATGATTAATTTAGATTGCCATATATATTGCTACTTTTTAATGTCTGTGTGTGTGTGTGTTATATATATATATATATATATATATATATATATATATATATATATATATACTCTCCAGATTTTTCAAAATATGAAATATATGTGTCTTATTATACACTCCCTAAATTCATTCATATTCATATATGTGGATTTATGATCAACTTTTCACAAGATTATTATCAGAAATATTCATCCACCTGAAATACATATTTGTTTCCTAGTACTGAAAACAAACTTCAGTGAATGGTGCACACAAATCCTAATATTTCTACAGTAACTCACCCAGTTTAACATCAATGCGTATAGATTCCTATGGGACATGAAGTGTATTTTGACGTTCATTTTTATTCAACTCTGGTACATTACTATTTCTTCAGTTAATGCACATCATAGGATAAATATTTCATCCACAATTTATCAAATTGATAGGCATTTGTTTCACTTTCAATCACTTCCTGATTCAGAACACATGTATTCCTTAATGTTTCTTGACTGCTCGTTTCCTGAGACTTCTTTCCAAACACATTATTTTCAATTTCCACTATCGCTTTGAAGCAAATCTCACACACCCGTCTTGATAAACCATTAAAGTAATATTACCATTATATGTATAATTGGTTGGAATTAATGATTGTTTATCAATTTAAGATTTTCTGCATATTTTCAGATATAAATTCAATCGATTATTTAAAGTGTAATCAGTTATATTATTTATTCACAGTATGGTCTCTTCATGCATTATCTCTACATACATAGACACAGGGTACACCTCTTTGTACCCCCAATATTAATTTATATGTCTTCAAAATATTGCTCCCAGAAATGGTGGAAGAAATACTCTGTTAACTGATGTACATAAACATTTTATCACAGTAATATTCTGGACACAAAATTCAAAGTTCACACTTATGATTGTACCAAAGACTAAATGGAATGTAAACATGGATTACTAAAAAAATCCATGTCCAATTTGGCTAATGCTCTCAAATGTCAATCCTATTAATGATTACATATTTGTTTCTTCCTAAGATTATATATTCAAATTCAACCCTGTTGAAAATATCTAATACTATTACTCACTTTATACTTTGTCTGATTTCATAATGTCTCTATAGATATCTGCTTTCCTACATATTTTCCCCAGTTCATCATTGTGACTCATTCTTCACATGTGCTGACATTGACATTCACTCACTAACCGAAACCCTGTTGCTAAAGAACTTTTGGTCCAATTCCTATACTCATTCTTTTTTCTAAACTTACTTACTATCTTCCTAATCCACCTACTGTCCCCTTTTGACTGGATATTCTCTTCGACATTCAATCATCCAAGGTACAAGGTCCTATGCCATTTTATATCGATTTATCTGAGACATCTGTGCAGAACATAATTCAAAGCTAAGTGTCACAATCAAAGGCCCAATTCCCTTCTGGGCTTCAAATCTTACCTAGATTTCTGTTTTCATACTTACATTTCACCTATTTATTCTTGTAAATATCGCAGATTCCCAATACCATTATTCATCCTGTAGAATGATTCCTAACTCAAATCGAATATGTTATTAATCCTAACCATACACTCTTCCATCAATCTAACTTTAAAAAAGAGTAAGGACACAGTTTGTCTTACAATACAGGAATGTAGGGGATCTTCCACCTGCTGAGAACCTCAAAGGTCCTTACAGAAATGATCCCTGGAGAAGATGTTGACAGCTATGGAGGACCTGAGAGAGAAAAATTCATTTTCCATGGAAAACAACCAGGTCAAAATGAGGGGATGTGTCTGAATTAGCCTCTCTCTTCTTAATGTAGAGTAGTTGGACCAAATCAGGCATGTGTGGAGAGCTGTTCCCGGGTGCCGATTTTTGATATACAATTCTTAGCTTGAAGTGTCACAGTAAGTAGGGGCAGGCTCCATCTCATGGGAACCTAGGAAACAACTTTTAGGACAAAGTGTTTGCCAAGGCAGTGACCTCATTCAGTTTCTGAATGAAGTGACCTACCTCACTTCTTTGGTGATGGAACTCTCTGAACTGGGGATCCAAGAAGCCAGGCACCCAGAGTCAGTCCCAGTCCCAGTCCCAGTGGGCTCACATGTTTGTATTTACCAAGGACAGAGTCAGACTTTCTTGGTACCTACTGATGTGAGGATGGCCAAATGCCAGGAGAGCTCTGAAGAGGGCCAGTTCATGAGAAAGCAGGCAGTGTCTCACCACTGGTTCCTGAAAACTTCACTGAGTTGGCCAAGGAGACCAGATCTGAGAGAGTTTCCCAATACTATTATTCATCCCGAAGAATGATTCCTAACCCAAATTGAACATGTTATTAAACCTAACATACACTGTTCCCTCAATCTAACTTTACAGAAGAGCGGGGACAGTGTTGGTCTTACAATACAGGAATGTAGGGGATCTTCCACCTGCTTAGAAACTCAAAGGTCCATGCAGAAATCATTCCTGGAGAAGATGTAGGCAGCTATGAAGGACTTGAGAGAGCAAAAGTCATCTTCCATGGCAAACAACCTGGTCAGGATAAAGGAGTGTATCTGAATCAGCCTCTCTCTTATTAATGTAGAGAAGATGGATCAAACCAGGCCTGTGTGGAGAGCTATTCCTGAGTGCCTATGGTTTATATACCATTCTAACTTGTGAAAGTGTCACAGGAAGTAGGGGCATCCTCCATCTCAAGAGACCATAAGAAGCAACTGTTAGGACAAAGTGGTTGCCAAGGGAGTGACCTCTTTCAGTTTCTGAAGGAAGTGACCTCACGTCACTTCCTTGGTGTTGGAACTCTCTGAACTTGGGATCCAGGAAGCCAGGCACCCATTGCCAGTCCCAGTCCTACTCCTAGTGGGCTCACTTCTTTGGATTTACCAGGGACAGAGTCAGTCTTTCATGGTACCTACTGATGTGGGGATGGCCAAATGCCAGAAGAGCTCTGAAGAGGGGCCTTTCCTGAGAAAGCAGGTAGTGGCTCATGCTGGCTCCTGAAATCTTCGCAGAGTTGGCCACAAAGACCAGATCTGAGACAAGACAGGCTATTTTGGGGGAACATAGTATGACCCACCAGTCAGAGAATACTCCAGATAGTCACAGATGTACTTGGGGGAAGCAGGTGCCTTTGTGGGTGTTGGTGTGGGATTCTTTTTTTGTCTCATGTTCTGAGAATAGGTTAACCAGTACCCTGGTTATTAATTGGTAGTTACATTATGCTTATAGACCCCAGAACTCAGGGCAGGTAGAAAAAATAAATAGAACCATTAAATAGACCTTTACGAAATTACTCTTAGAGACCTGCATAAAAGATTGGACTATGCTCCTGCCTTATCCACTGTTTCATGCAAGAAATACTCCCTCTGTTTCTTTGTGTAACCTCACCACCTGTGAAATTCTCTATGGTGCCCCCCTCCAGTAAGGGACCTAACCCCAACTCTAAGACCTAAGGATCCCTTCCACACCCCCTAGCTTGACAGACTTAAAGCTCTTGAAAGAACTCATTGATATCTGTTCAAACAGCTGGCCACGGCCTACCAAACTGGGGACAAGGGGACTCCACTTCAATATAATGTAAGAGACTTCATCTACATAAGAAGACATCAGGTTTCATTCCTGGAACCCCGATGGAAAGGAACATACCAGGTACTACTTATAACACCTACATCAGTAAATGTATACGGAATCAATTTCTGGATCCATGCCTCTCATCTCAAGCCTGCGCTCTGTCCAGACTCTTGCTGGAAACTGGAAATGACTAGTAACCCTTTCAAATTGTGTATTCACCATATGAATAAGGCTATAGACTCTCCCCTTGGCCACCAGTAGTCCTAAACCTCATCAGGTGGTTCATCAGCGATGGCTGATCACAAATCCTACTAGAGAAGAAGTATGGTCTATCTCGCTTACAGCCCCCATAGGGACCTGGTGGCCATCTCTCCACCCAGACATTTGTCAGCTGGCTATAGGTTTTTCCTATTGGGATATATCTGATAAAGTGGATCCCACTAAAATTCTATTAAATACCTTCTGTATCATCGATAATGGAAACAAACATTATGGATGTAGGGACACGCGAGCAAGATGCAGGTTGGCTAGCCCAGATTACTGTTTGCATGGCAGACTATCAAAGCCACAAAGAGCCACGGCTGTGAGGGGAAAAAGCCAACTTCTTCTGTAAGTCATGGGGATGTTAGCATACAGGGACTGCCTGGTGGAACCGAAACTCCCCATCAAATTCAGTACACAGCATTGGCCATATTACCAATTAGACAACCAAAACGGATGGACCCCAGAAGGCTCTCTAGATCCTCAAATTATGCATGACATTTTTAACTTCTACAAGTGATCAAAAGGGTGGAAGGAGATTCCCCTATGTGAAGACCTTTTCCCTCCTTCACTCACGTCCTGAACTATGCTTCTCCAATAGATCCTAACCCTCAGCCTTCTGCTCCAGACTCTCTGCTTTCACTCCCACCTGAGCAACCTGATTTCTCCCCTCCATTTACTAGATCAAAAAACCAAACCTCGGCCGGTTCTCAGACAATTGCGCCCTTGCTGAGGTATCAGGTACTGAGGTACCCCTCCACCCACTCAGTCCTCTTTTCTCCAGTAAGTGCCCAGAGCAGGTCCCATCAGGTCCTCTTACCAGCTAACCCAAAGCTCAAACCAGCTGAGGAGATCCCTCAGACCACTATCCAAGATGTAATGAAAGTGACCTTTAAAGTTGCCTTGTCATCACTGAAAACAGGTGACTAAGAATTTAAAGTCCCTCACAGGCTTTTTGGGATACTCACTCCTGTCGTCCCCTCTGCTCTACCTGTTCTACTGCTCAAGTTTTTGTTGCCAGGAAAATCACAAACCCCTTTCCCAATATTCTTTTACATCTCTCCTTCCTAATTCTCAGATAAACGGAGCTGCTCTCAGCCTTGCTTTCCACGTCTTGCCCCTCTTCACCAGGCCCACAGAAAAGTCTTATATGACCTTCTCCAGAAGTCTTCACCATTGCTGACTTTAGGACTTTCAGCAAAAGAGTCCCTATAAAAGAATTCAATGTAGATAAACTCCGTGTTTTCATGTCGCCCTGTTCTACTTGGCCAGTGGCTGGAAAAATCAGCACTCCTAAGCTAGACACCCCCTTACGAGTTTTTCACAAAATAAGTGAACAAGGCCTCTGGCCTTGAGCTGGGGATTCTCAGAGATGGCTACAATTCTAAGTAAAGAAGTTACCAACTAGGCTCCATGGTAACAGCTGGCAGGGAGAAAAAAAAGAGAAAAAAAAGCTCTCCCTGTCCCAAGTGTCCTTGAAAAGTTAACTTGCCGAGAACAGAGGAAAAAATAACAGAAACAAAAACTGCTTTTTGTGAACTTCTGCAGACTGTGAACTTCTGAGCCCCTTCCCTTACATGTTGGGTACAAATTCTGAAACTACCTAAACTTGGGGTTCAGAAGATTAATTGATTACAACAGAAGCAATACCCTCTAAATCCGTTTGCAACCAAATAGGGCTGTTTCCCTGTCTTCGGTGCTATCTTAGATTCCTTTCCTTTTCCGTACCTACAACAGTATAATTCTATATACTTAAACATTGTTTATGTTTTCATGAAATGGTCAACAGATGTGATTAATTATGTAATGGTGCAGATGTTTCCCAGAGTGTTCTAGGATGATGCATGTTCATTTAAAGATCAAATCGGAGGGCATACAACCTGTTTCCACCGGGAACCTGTATCTCTCACTTTAGCCATCCTATTAGGAATAGGAGTTGCTGCAGGAGTGAGCACAGGAACCCTAGTCCATGGGGCACAACAAATGACCCAATTAGAAGCAGCAATAGACCAAAAATTAAAGATAATAAAACCTCCATCACAGCTTTACAGGAATGTTTAACCTCTCTCTCTGAAGTTGTTTTACAGAACAGGCGAGGGTTAAACATTCTCTTCATGAGAGAAGGGGGACTTTGTGCTGCATTGAGGGAAGAAGGTTGTTTTTATGCCGACCATACTGGAGTTGTATAAGAACCTATGAGTATATTAAGAAAATGCCTTTAAGAGTGTCAGCGAGAGAGAGAGGCCCAAAAAGGGTGGTTTGAGTCTTGGTTCACACAGTCCCTCTGGTTAACTATGCTTTCATAAGCCCAGGCCTGTCCATTAATAATCCTCATATTATTGCTAACTGTAGGACCCTGTTGGCTCAACCATATAGTTTCCTTTCTCGAAGCTCAAATTGGACAATTTAAACTTATGGTAATCAGACAACAATATACCCCACTAGGAGACATAAAATGTGACACCCTTCAATGATCACTTTCATGATTAAAAGTAACCAGAAGAAGAATTGGGGAATAAAAAGTTAATAAAATAGGTACTTGTCACTTCCTATTTTTCTGTATGCTTAATAAAACACTGTTGAAATCTTGAGAACTGTTTGCTAATCTTGTTCCCAGAATGTGCTGTCCCCAACTGCCAAACTGCAGAATGTACTCCATCATCCCGTTGAAAGCAAACTGCCCACTCTCCCTGACGCATCAATAAATTTCCCTCCCTGCCCTCTCCAAGGAAAGTATATAAGCTCTGTTTAAGCTGTTCTCAGGACTCTCTGCTCTATTCAAGTGAGCTCTGAGCCCCAGCATGCTGGACCCTCAATAAACCCTTTGTTGCTGCATGAGACAGTCTCTTGGTGGTCTCTTCCTCCTATGCCTGCCCGACCATTACAATATTCCAACTCTATATTCTTATAAATATCTCAGGTTCCCAATACCATTATTCATCCAGCAGAATAATTCCTAACCCATATCAAACATGTTATTAAACATAACCATACACTCTTCCCTCAATCTAACTTTACAGAAGAGCAGGCACAGAGTTGGTATTACAATACAGGAATGTAGGGGATTGTTCATCTGCTGAGAACCTCAAAGATCCATGCAGATATGATCACTGGAGAAGATGTAGGCAGCTATGAAGGACCTGAGAGAGCAAAAGTCATCTTCCATGGAAAACAACCTGGTCAGTATGAAGGGTTGTGTCTGAATCAGGCTCTCAAATTTTAATGTAGAGAAGATGGACCAAACCAGGCCTGTTTAGAGAGTTGTTCCCGGGTGCCTATGGTTGATATACCATTCTAACTTGTGAAACTGTCACAGGTAGTAGGGGCAGCCTGCATCTCATGGGACCCTTGGAAGCAAATGTTAGGACAAAGTGGTTGCCAAGGCAGTGACCTCATTCAGTTCCTGAAGGAATTGACCTCACCTCACTTCCTTGTTGATGGAACTATCTGAACTTGGAATCCAGGAAGCCAGGCACACAGAGCCAGTCCCAGTCCCAGTCCCAGTGGTCTCACTTGTTTGGATTTACCAAAGACAGAGTCAGTCTTTCTTGGTACCTACTGATGTGAGGATGGCAAAATGCCAAGAGAGCTCTGAAGAGGGGCCTTTCCTGAGAAGAAGGTAGTTGCTCAATGCTGGCTCCTGACAACTTTACAGAGTTGGCTAAGGAGGACAGATCTGAGAGAGAACATGCCATTTAAAGGGAACATACTGTGGCCCACTAGTCAGAGGACACTCCAAATAGTCTCAGAATTACTTAGGGAAAGGAGGTGCCTTTATGGGTGTAGGTGTAGGTTTGTGGTTTTCACTTGTTCTGAGAATAGGTATCAAAGGCGGTTTGTTTGGATTGAGTGAACTCTTTCTGGTAAGTACTTTGACAAGGCGAGTGTTTTTATGTCTGTATATAAAACGGTGTTCGTGGTTGTAGACATAAGAAGAGAGAATGCATCAATGGATGTGTCCTGTCTAGTAGAAAGCTTGCCAGCCTTCATACTGCCCAATTTATGAATGGACTGCTACTTGACTTATGGATGGGCAACATCTGCTATCCTCCAAAGTTCCTGTTTTCTTCCTGAATTCTGGCCTCTCTAAAGAATAGGCTCATGCTTTTGTGCCCAAGATATGTACCACCTCCAAGCTCTGTGACATGGACATGTACTGGATACCTGAAGGGAATGACGAGCTTCTTAGAAAACTCAGATATCAGTATGACCAGTAAAGTCTCAGTGGAGAAAGCCTGCTTTGTGCTTTTGCTTACCTATTGTTTTATTGCCCTGAATGTCAGGAATGTCTCTGCCTCAGGCCTCCCCTTTGTGAAGCCTGAAGAAAAGAGTTCTCAAATTGAAATGAATGGGCATCACCTGTGGCTCTGTGCTTAATTGCTTTGGAAAGGGATGTGTCTGAATCAGCCTCTTGGCACTGTGTGAGGCTGTGGCTTAGATTCTCAGCACTAGATGGATCCAAAGAAATATCTCATGTGTGCATCCAATACAAAAATGGCTAAAAGAGCAGATATTGTAGATGAAGTCTCTCGCCTTCCTATGTAAAGTTCCTGACCTCCATTAAGTGAGAATAGTGATACTTTGGGTCAAATGAGATATTTAAAGCCCTGTAGAGGCTAGCCTATAGGTGCATGGGTTTTCTCATGATTCCAGTTCACATAAAGAATCTAAACCGCACAGTAATTTGGCCTCAAATTGGAGAAGCAAAGCAGCATTAACGGCATGCCTATTTGATCACTCTTGGTTAACAGGAAGGGTGTCTAGGCCACACAGACTTTAGGAAAATGAGGGAAAAAGGGAGCTTATTTTGGACACTGTTGTGGGCTGCGCCCCTCATGGAAACCTGCTACCAGAGGTAATGATTAGTGTCTATATGGAAGAAGATGAGGGCCATGTGGGAGTGTTTTGGTTTTAATTGTGGACATTTGTATCGTGGTTGGAAGAGATGACTGGGTCCACCTGGGCTTGAACTCTGGTGTGACTCCCATTAGAGACTGAGTTCTGGAACTGACCTCAGAGCAGTATTGCCATGAATTTTGTCGGGATTTTATTAGGCCATGCATGAGAGTGACCCTTGGAAACTGAGATCTAAGGCCAGTGTGGATTTCCACAGAGCACTGGGAATCTCAGCCAGGATATAACATGATTTTATTTTTAAACACTTGGCAGCCATAGTTGAGAGTCAAAACACACATGGAACTCACATTGTAGACCTCAATGGGTCTGGCTTCATGTGACCTTTTGGCCACTCTTTGGGAAGACATGCCTGTGAGAGTTCTTCAGAGCATTCATTGAAATGAGCTTCCTCACCATTTAATGGTTCCTGAATTAATTGAAACCCATAGTGCCTCCAACTTCATCCTTGAAAAATGGCTAGATAAATACCATGAAATTTTTGAAATTCCCATGACCAGGTGGCACTGGAGAAACTTTGGATGTCCTGTTTCTGATCATGAGTATACCAGACGGTGCCTTGATTGACTGGGTTTCATGAAAATGGTGTAGATCAGATATGCCAGTAAGTTGGAGCCTGCTGAGCAGTGGGCCTAGAGAAATGTTGGGCAGGTGTGTGACACAAAATATGCGCTGGGGCCATTTCGATCTGCCATTGGCTTCCAAATGCCTTGTGACTGACAGGATGCAGCCAGCAGACCCTTATTTGTAAAGGCATCTTGTTATATGGAGAGTTTTGACCCTGTCCCTTACTTTTGGAAACTCCTCTACCACCTCCAAGTTTGTGAACTCCTGATCATATTCCATTCCAGATTTGTATTCTCAGAATTCCTAACTCTTTTTCCCTAATTGTGTCTTACTTGGGGTGAAAGTATTGTCAAGGCATTGTTCTGGATGAGAGTGGGAAAAATTTTGTGTAGCACATATTTGCATACACATTGGATTCATTTTCCAATTTTCCATTCAGAATACTAAATCCCTGACACTAACATATACCCTATTAGACTCTGACTACTAATCCTAATATGGTGGAGTAAAATAACCCAAACGGAATGGAAATACAAGCAGTTCAGAGAAGGCATGGTGTGTAGTTGGAATTGTCTTTTGCATTATATTGGGTAGAAGGTATAAACTAGTTAATTTTTTTATTGAAAGAGTTCTCCATGTGTTTTTAAAGTAAACAAATGTATGAATTCGTGTCTCCCTTTCTCCGTAGCATATTCAGCACATGTATTTTTATATGCACATACGGAATCCTACCTGGTACCACTCGTACAATCTTGTCAGGTGGCTTACTTGGCAGATACAAATTGCGAGAAGACATCACAGCTCCTAAACACTGTTGGAACAGAAAATTAAACCTATGGGTGAGCTTCCTAGATGAACAACATTATACATAAATCCATGTTCAGTAAAATGAATATTTTTGCATCTGTGGATGATTTATATTTCATGGTGAATTTCGATTGGCATATATATTGCTACTTTTTAATGTCTGTGTGTATATATATATATATATATATATATATATATATATATATATTTACAGTCTCCAGATTTTTCAAAATATGAAATATATGTGTCTTATTACACACTTCCTAAATTCATTCATATTCATGTATGTGGATTTATAATCAAATTTTCACATGATTATTCTCAGAAATATTCATCCACCTGAAATACATATTTTTTCCTACTAGTGAAAACTAACTTCAGTGAATGTTGCATACAAATCCTAATATTTCTAAAGTAACTGACCCAGTTTAACATCAATGCGAGTAGATTCCAATGGGACATGCTGTGTGTTTTGACGTTCATTTTTATTCAACACTGGTACATTATGATTTCTTCAGTTTATGCACATCATAGGATATATTTTTCATCCACAGTTTCGCAAATTTATAGGCATTTGTTTCACTTTCAATCAATTCCTTCTTCAGAACACATGTATTCATCCATGTTTCTTGACTGGTCTTTTCATGAGACTTCTTTACAAAACACATTATTTTCAATTTTCATAATAATTTTTGAAGCGAAACTCAGACACCGTTCATGATAAACAATAACACTAATATTAACAATAGATGTATAACTGGTTGGAATGAATGATTTTATATCAATCTAAGATATCTTAAATATTTTCAGATATCAATTCCATCCATTATTTAAAGTGGAATCAGCTATATTATTTATTCACAGTGTGGTCAATTCATGCATTATCTCTATATTCATAGACACAGGGCACACCTCTTTGTACAACCAATACTTATGTATATGTCTTCTAAATATTACTGCCAGAAATGGTGTAAGAAATACTCACGTCACCAGATCTACATACACATTTTATCACAGTAATATTCGGGACACAAAAAGTAAATGTCACACTTATGATTGTACCGGAGTCTGAATGGAAAGTGAACATGGATTACTAAAAACATTCCTGTCCATGTTGCCTAATCCTCTCAATTATCAATCCTGTTGGTGACTACATATTTGTTTCTTCCAGAGATTATATATTCAAACTCTACCCTGTTGAAAATGCCTAATCATATCACTCACTTTATACTTTGCCTGATTTCATTATGTCTCTATTGATATGTGGTTTCCTACATATTTTCCCCAGTTCATCATTGTGACTGACCCTTCACATGAAGTTATGTTTACTTTCACTCTCTAACCAAAACACTATTGCGATAGAACATATATTCCAAATCCTATATTGACACTTCTTCTTAAACCTACTATCTACCTAATCCTACCGACTATCCGTTTTTGACTGGATGTTCTCTTCGACATTCAATCATCCAAGGTACAAGGTTCTATGCCATTATATATCTATTTTTCTGAGACATCTGTGCACAATGTAAATCAAAGTTAAATATCCCAATCAAGGGCCCAATGCCCTCTAGGCTTCAAAATTACCTAGATTTCCGTTTTTATTCATATATTTAACCTCTATATTTTTATAAATATCGCAGGTTCCCAATACCATTATTCATCCCGCAGAATGATTCCTAACCCAATTCAAACATTTTATTAGCCCTAAGAATACACTGTTCCCTCAATCTAAATTTAATGAAAAGCAGGGACAGAGTTGGTCTTACAATACAGGAATGTAGGGGATCTTCCACCTGCTGAGAACTTCAAAGATCCATGTAGAAATGAACCCTGGAGAAGATATAGTCATCTATGAAGGACCTGAGAGAGCAAAAGTCATCTTCCATGTCAAACACCCTGGTCAGGATGAAGGGATGTGTCTGAATCAGGCTCTCTCTTCTTAATGTAGAGGAGAAGGACCAAACCAGGCCTGTGTGGATAGCTATTCCCGGGTTCCTAAGGTTGACATACCATTCTAACTTGTGAACATTTCAGAGGAAGTAGGGGAACCCTCCATCTAATGGGACCCTTGGAAGCAACTATTAGGACAAAATGGTTTACAAGACAGTGAATTTATTCAGTTCCTGAAGGAAGTGACCTCACCTCACTTCCTTCGTGATGGATCTCTCTGAACTTGGGATCCTGGAAGCCAGGCACACAGAGCCAGTCCCAGTCCCAGTCCCAGTGGGCTCACTTGCTTGGATTTACCAAAGACAGAGTCAGTCTTTCTTTGTTCCTACTGATATTATGATGCCAAAAGCAAGGAGAGCTCTGAAGAGGGGCCTTTCCTGAGAAAGCAGGTAGTGGCTCAAAATTCCCTTCTGACAACTTAAAAGAGTTGGCCAAGTAGACCAGATCTGAGACAGGACAGGACATTTCGGGGAAACATTGTATGGCCCACCAGTCAGAGGACACTCCGTAGAGTCACAGACCTACTTGGGGGAAGGAGGTGACTTTGTGGGTGTGGTTGTGGGTTTATGATTTTGTCTCATCTTCTGAGAATAGGTAGGAAAGGCGGTTAGTTTTTTTTTTTTTTTTTTTGAGTGTACTGTTTCTAGTAAATCGTTTGGCAAGGCGAGTGTTTCTATGTCTGTGTATTCCACTGTGTCCGTGGTTGTATACATTAGAAACGAGAATGCATCAATGTATTTGTCCTGTCTAGTAGAAAGCTTCCCAGCATTCAACCTGCCCAATTTATGAATGGGTTGCGGCTTTCCTTAAGGATGGGCAACACCTACTATCTTCCTAATTACCAATTTTCTTCCTGAATTCTTTCCAATCTCCAGAATTGGCTCATGTTTTTTTGTCCAAGATATGTACCACCTCCAAGCTCTGTGACATGGCCATGTACTGGATATCTGCAGGGAATGGCGAGCATCTCAGAAAACTCAGATATCAGTGTGACCAGTAAAGTATCAGTGGAGAAACCCTGCTTTGGGCCTTTTGCTTACATAATGTTCTGTTGCCCTTAATTTCAAGAAGTTCTTTGCCTCAGGCCACCCCTTTGTGAAGCCTGAGGAAAACAGTTTTCAAATGGAAATGAATGGGCATCACCTGTGGCCCTTTGCTTTATTGCTTTGGAAAGGGATGTGTGTGATTTAGCCTCTTGGCCCTGTGTGAGGCTGTGGCTTAGATTCTCAGCACCTGATGGATCTAAAGAAAGATCCCATGTGTGCATCCAAAACCAAAATGGCCAAAAGAGCAGTCCTTGTGGATGACGTCTCGCCTTCCTCTGTGAGGTTCCTGACTTCCATCAATAGGGATCCTTTGGGTCAGAGGAGTTCTCCAAAGCCCTGCAGAGGTGCTTGGGTTTTCTCACGACTCCAGTTCACATAAAGAATCTTAACCTCTGAGTCAGTTGGCCTCAAATTAGAGAAGCGGTGTAGTCTTCACAGCATGCCTATTTCATCACGCCTGCTTCACAGAAAGTATGTCCAGGCCACCCTGAATTTAGCAAATGAGTGGCAAGGGAGCTTATTTTGGACACTGTCTTGGACTGCGCTCCTCATGAAAACCTCCAGCCAGAGGTTATGATGAGTGTCTATATGGAAGAAAATGAGGGCCATGTCGAAGTGTTTTGGTTTTAATTGTGGTCATTTGTGTGTCAGTTGGAAGAGATAACTGTGTTCACCTGGGTTTGAACTGTTGTGTGATTCCACTTAGAGACTGCTTTCTGGAACTGACCTCAGTGAAGTATTGCCATGAATTGTTTTGAGATTTTAGGAGGCCACGCATGAGATTTGCTCTTGGTATCTGTGATCTAGGCCCAGGGTGGCTTTGCACAGAAAACTGGGAATCTTTGCAAGGATATCACATGATTTTATTCTGAAAGACTTGGCAGCCATCGATGAGAGTCAAAACACACATGGACCTAACATTGTAGACCTCAATGGGCCTTGCTTATGTTACCATTTGGCCTCTGTTTCTGTAGCCTTGCCTATGAGAGTTCTCTAGAGCTTTCATTGAAATGAGCTTCCTCACCATTTAATGGTTCCTGAATTAATTGAAACCCAGAGTGCCTCAAATTCATTTTTGAAAAATGGCTAGATAAATACCATGCAAGGTTTGAAATTCCCATGACCAGGTGGCACTGGAGAACCTTTGGATATCTGGTTCCTGATCATGAGTGTACCAGACAATGCCTTGATTGACTGGGTTTCATGAAAATGGAGTAGAACAGAGATGCCTGTAAGTTGGAGCCTGCTGAGTAGTGGGCCTAGAGCTGTGGTGTGAAGGTGTGTGATAAACATCTGTGGTGGGGCCATGTGAATATGTCTTTGACTTCCAAATGGCTTGTGACTGACATGCTGCTGCCAGCAGACCCTTATATGTAAAGGCATCTTATTATATAGAGGGGTTTCAGGGCAATGTTCAGAATCAGGTTGCTCTTGTCAAGGGGGCAAGCTATGTGGGATAGAAGCCTGGTTGGTGCATTCTCCTGTAAACCCTGACCCACCACACCTGACAGAACTCCCTCCAGCACTGTGTCCCTGATGAACTCCTTGTATTTTTTGAAGCAACACCAAACTACGAGTGCAGCAGCCAGAAACACCACGAAAAGTGGAGGATGACCAAATGACTTCACAGTCCACGCGGGCAGACACTTAGACCCAGGTGGCCAAAAATTGCCGACAAAGATAGAATTCATCACTGCTGCCTAATGTTCATTGGAAAACAAGAAACCATGTCCTCCAGGTCACATAGATGCCATTCCAGATTTGATGGTCTCACTACAAAGGAAGCTAAATCTCCTGACAACAACATATACTTTAAGTGCCCAAACTCAGAGGCAGTTTGTCAAGAAGTCTTTAGGCCAAAAGAACTTCATGTTTGTGGAGTGTTTACCCTATCCCTTACTTTTGGATACTCCTCTCCCAACTCCAAGGTTGTGAACTCCTGAGCATTTTCCATTCCGGATATGTATTCACAAATTTTCTAACTCTTCTCCTCTAATTGTGTCTTACTTGTGGTGAAGGAAATGTCAAGGCATTGTTCTGGATCAGAGTGGGGAGATTTTTGTGTAGCACATATTTGAATACACATGAGATTAATTTTCCTATTTTCCATTCGAAATTCTGAATCCCTGACACTTACCCATACCCTACTAGACTCTCACTACTAATCCTAATATGATGGAGAAAAATAACCCAAACAAAATAGAAATACAACCAGTTCAGAGGAGGCCTGTTGTATAGTTGGACTTGCCTTTTGCATGATAAAGGGTAGGTATTACAAATCTAGTCAATTTTTAAATGAAAAAGTTCTCCATGTGATTTAAAGTTAACAAATATGTGAATTCTTGTTTCCCTTTCTCTGAAGCCTATTCAGAACATGTATTTTTAATGCACATATTGAATCCTACCTGGTATCACACTTATATTTTTGTGAGGTGGATGACATGGCAGATACAAATTGTGAGAAGAGATCACTCCTCCTAAACACTGTTGGAACTGAAAATTCAACCTATGGGTGAGCTTCCTAGTTGAACAACATTTTACTTAAATCCATGTTTAGTAAAATAAATATTTTTGCTTCAATGGATGATATATATTTCATGATGAATTTCTATTGGCATATATATTGCCAGTTTTTAATGTCTCTGTGTGTGTTTTTTGTATATATATATATATTCTCCAGGTTCTTCAAAACATGAAATACATGTGTCTTTTATACACTCCATAAATTTATTCATGTTCATGTACTTGGATTTATAATCAACTTTTCAGAAGATTATTCCAGAAATATTCATCCACCTGAAATTCATATTTGTTACCTAGTACTGAAAGCTAACTTCAGTGAACGGTGCACACAAATCCTAATATTTTTATAGTAACTGACCCAGTTTAATATCAAAGCAAGTTGATTCCTATGGGACACGTTATGTATTTTGACGTTTATTCCTATTCAACACTGGTAAATTACTATTTCTTCTTTTTTTGCACATCATAGGATATATATTTAATCCAAAAGTTATCAAATTTACAGGTATTTGTTTCACTTTCAATCACTTCCTGCTTCAGAACACACGTATTCCTGCAGGTTACTTGAGTGGTCTTATCATGAAACTTCTTTCCAAACACATTATTTTTGATTTTCATAATGATTTTTGAAGCAAAATATACACAATTTTCATGATTATCCATAACCCTAATATTTCCATTAGATGTATAAATGGTTGTAATGAATGTATGTGTATCAATATAAGATTTCATGTATATTTTCAGATATCAATTCATTCCATTATTTAAAGTTGGAACCAGTTATATTTTTAATTCTCAGTATGGTCTCTTCATGCATTATCTCAATATTCATAAACACATGGTACACCCATTTGTACCCCCAATACTAATTTATGCATCTTCAAAATATTGCTCCCAGAAACAGTGGAAGAAATACTCCACCTGATCTACATATACATTTTATCACTGTAATAATCTGGACACAAAATGCAAAGTTCACCTTTATGATTGTACCAAAGCCTAAATGGAAATTGACCATGGATTACTAAAACATCTATGTCTAAATTGCCTAATGCTCTCAAATGTCAATCTATTTGTGACTCCATATTTATTTTTCCCTAAGATTATACAGTCAAGTTCAACCCTGTTGAAAATGTCTAATATTATCACTCACTTTGTACTATACCTGATTTCCTAATATCTCTATTGATATCTGCTTTGCTACATATTTTCCCCAGTTCATCATTGTGAGTGACCTTACACATGTGCTGATATTGACATTCACTCTCTAACCGAAACCCTATTGTTAAAGAACTTTTGGTCCAAAGTCTATACTCGCCCTCATTTCAACACCTACCGACTATCTTCCTGATCCTACAGACTATCCCTGTTTGATTGGATGTTCTCTTCTACATTCAATCATCCAAGTTACAAGGTCCTATTTCATTGTATATCGATTTATCTGAGACATCTGTGCATAACATAATTCAATGCTAAGTATCCCAATCAAAGGCCCAATGCCCTTCTGGGCTTCAAATCTTACCTAGATTTCTGTTTTCATACTTATATTTCACCTATATATTCTTAAAAATGTCACAGGTTCCCAATACCATTATTAATTGAGCGGAATGATTCCTAACCCAAATCAAACATGTTATTAACCTTAACCATACACTGATCCCTCAATCTAACTTTTCACAAGAGCAGGGACAGAGTTGGTCTCAAAATACAGGCATGTAGGGGATTCTCCACCTGCTGAGAACCTAAAAGGCCCATGCAGAAATGATCCATGGAGAAGATGTAGGCAGCTATGAAGGACCTGAGAGAGCAAAAGACATCTTCCATGGTGAATAACCTGGTCAGGATAAAGGGTTGTGTCTGAATGAGCCTCTCTTTTTTTCATATAGATAAGATGGACCAAAACAGGCCTATGTGGAGAGCTGTCCCTAGGTGCCTATGGTTGATATACCATTATAACCTGTGAAAGTATCACAGGAAGTAGGGGCAGCCTCCATATCATGGGACCTTTGGAAGCAACTGTGAAGGCAAAGAGGTTGCCAAGATAGTGACCTCATTCAGTTCCTGAAGGAAGTGACCTCATCACACTTGTTTGGTGATGGAACTGTCTGAACTTGGTATCCAGGAAGCCAGGCACTCAGAGCCAGTCACAGTCCCAGTCTCAGGGGTCTCAATTTTTTTGATTTACCAAGGAGAGAGTCAGAGTTTCTTGGTAACTACTGATGTGTGGATGGCCAAATGCCAGGAAAGCTCTAAAGAGGGGCCTTTTCTGAGAAAGCAGGTAGTGGCTCACCACTGGCTCCTGACAACTTCACAGAGTTAGACAAGGAGACCAGATCTGAGAAAGGACAGGCCATTTCAGTGGAACATAGTATGACCCACCAGTCATAGGACACTCTGGATAGTCACAGTCCTACTTGGGGGAAGGAGGTGCCTTTGTATGTGTGTGTGTGTTTGTGGTTTTGTCTAATGTTCTGAGAATAGGTAGTAGCGGCGGTTTGTTTGGTTTTGAGTGAACTGTTTCTAGTAAGTCATTTGACAAGGCGAGTGTTTCTATGTCTCTGAATCCCACTGTGTCCGTGGTTGTAGACAGTTGAAAAGAGAATGGATCAATGGATTTGTGTTGTCTAGTAGAACGCATCCCAGCATGTATCCTGCCAAATTTATTAATGGTCTGAGGCTTTCCTTATCGATGGGCAACACCTGCTATCTTTCTAAGTTCCTGTTTTCTTCCTGAATTCTGGCCAATATCCAGAATAGGCTCATGGTTTTCTCTCCAAGATATGTACCACCTAAAAGCTCTGTGACATGGCCATGTACTGGATAGCTGAAGGGAATGGAGAGCATCTCAGAATACTCAGATATCAGAGTGACCATTTAAGTCTCATTGGAGAAACCCTGCTTTGGGCCTTTTGCTTACCTATTGTTCTGTTGACCTGAATGTCAGCAAGGTCTTTGCCTCAGGCCATCTCTTTTTGAAACCTGAAGAAAACAGTTTTCAAATGGAAATGAATGGACATCCCCTGTGGCTCTTTTCTTAATTTCTTTGGAAGGAGATGTGTCTGATTCAGCCTTTTGGCCCTTTGTGAGTCTGTGGCTTAGATTATCAGCACCTGATGGATCTAAAGAATGATCCCATGTGTGCATTCAAACCAAACTGGCCAAAAGAGCAGTCATTATGGATAAAGTCTCTCACCTTCCTTTGTAAGGTTCCTGACCTCCATCAAGTGAGAATAGGGATCCTTTGGGTCAATTGAGTTCTTAAAAGTCCTGCAGAGGCTAGCCCATAGGTGCTTGGGTTTTCTGATTACTCCAATTCACATAAAGAATCTAAACCCCACAGTCAGTAGGCCTCAAATAGGTGAACCGAAGTAGTATTAATGGCAGGCCTATTTGACCACTCCTGGTTCACAGGAAGGTTGTACAGGCCACCCTGACTTTAGGCAAACCAGAGGCAAGGGAGCTTATTTTGGACACTGTCTTGGGCTGCGCCCCTCATGGAAACCTTTAGCCAGAGGATATGATGAGGGTCTATATGGAAGAATATGAGGGCCATGTGGGAGTGTTTTGGTTTTAATTGTGGTCATTTGTGTGGCAGTTGGAAGAGATTACTTGTAAGATTCCAGCAGACGTCGGAGGAAGAGACTACCAAGAGACTGGCTCATGCAACATCAATGGGGATTTATTGAGGATCCAATTCAGTTCGCTGGGGCTCTGTGCTCACTCAACAAGCAACAGCGGCCCAGATCCCCGAGAAGAGGTTAAGCAGTGCTTCAGTACACTTTTTGGGTAGGCAGAGGCTTTATATATATCAGAGGAAATCATCTTGATCAGCCGGAAAATCGAACAACAACTCTCCAACTTGATTAGCACATTCATTGGTGGAATCAGGTCGGGCGGGGGTGATAGGTCGATCCTAAGGAGGGGGGTACATTCAAACTGATTGGTTTGGGCCCTGATATGCTTAGGTGCCAAGCTGCACAGGGTCCTAGATTATTAAACAACTGGATGGTCAGGGGGAATATTTAATGGGCAGTGAAAGGATTGTCCTAACAGCTACAGGAATTTCAGGTTTTAGGTTTAGCATGGGAACTTAACAATACCTGGTCCTTTACATTTTAACTCAGGCTTTGCAGCTTAGAAACTTTACAACACCCGCTATTTTACACTTTAACTTCAATTTCTTTTACCCTAACAGACTGGGTCCACCTGGGTGTGAACTCTGGTGTGATTCCCCTTAGACACTGAGTTCTGGAACTGAACTCAGAGAAGAGGTGTCATGAATTGTGTTGGGATTATAAGAGGCCACATATGAGAGTTGCCCTTGGAAACTGAGATCTAGGCCCAGGGTGGCTTTCCAC
This sequence comes from Callospermophilus lateralis, assembly GCF_048772815.1. NCBI lineage: Eukaryota > Metazoa > Chordata > Mammalia > Rodentia > Sciuridae > Callospermophilus > Callospermophilus lateralis. The sequence continues at coordinate 305,154 of NW_027514946.1, read as the reverse complement.
AGAGCATTGGAAATTTCAGCCAGGATATCACATGATTTTATTCTGAATGACTTGGCAGCCATAGTTGAGAGTCAAAACACACATGAAACTCACACTGTAGACCTCAATGGGCCTGGTTTCATGTGACCTTTTGGCCACTCTTTGAGAAGCCTTGTCTGTGAGAGTTCTATAGAGATTTCATTGAAATCAGCTTTCTCAAAATTTAAAGGTTCCTGAATGAATTGAAACCCACAGTGCCGCCAACTTCATCCTTGAAAAATGGCTAGATAAATACCATGAAATTTTTGAAATTCCCAGGACCAGGTACCACTGGAGAAAGTTTGGATGTCCGGTTTCTGATCATGAGTATAACAGACAGTGCCTTGATTCACTGGGTTTCATGCAAATGGTGTAGAACAGAGATGCCAGTAAGTTGGAGCCTTCTGAGTAGTGGGCCTAGAGCAGTGGAGGGCAGGTGTGTGATAAAACATCTGTGGTGGGGCCATGGGGATCTTCCATTGTCTTCCAAATGGCTTGTGACTGACATGGTGCAGCCAGCAGACCCTTATATGTAAAGGCATCTTGTTATTTGGAGAGGTTTCAGGGCAATGTTCAGAATCAGGATGCTATGGTCAACGGAAAAGCTATGTGGGATAGAAGCATGGTTGGTGCATTCTCTTGCAGACCCTTACCCACCACAGGTGACAGAACTCCCTCCAGCACTGTACCAGGTGAACTATTGTATTTCGTGAAGCAAATAACAAACTCCCAGTGCAGCAGTAAGAAATACCACGAAAAGTGGAGGATGAAAAAATGGCTTCACAGTCCACACAGAGAGAAACTTAGCCCCCAGTGGACACTGTTAACCTACATAGAGAGAAATCAGCACTGCTGCCTCATGTTCAGTGGAAAATAAGAAACTATGTCCTCCAGGTCACATACATGCACACCCAGCTTTGATGGTCTCACTACAAAGGAAGCTCCTGACAAATACTTATATTTCAAGTGCGCAACCTCAGAGGCAGTTTCTCAAGAAGTCTTTAGGCCAGCAGAGCTCCATGTTTGTTGAGTGTTTACCCTGTCCCTTACTTTTGGAAACTCCTCTACCACCTCCAAGGTTGTGAACTCCTGAGCGTATTCCATTCCAGATATGTATTCACAGAATTTTTAACTCTTCTCCTCTAATTGTGTCTTACTTCAGGCGAGGGTAATGTCAAGGCATTTTTCTGTATGAGAGTGCAAAAATTTGTGTGCAGCATTTATTTGAAATACTGAATCCCTGACATTAACCCATATCCTAATAGACTCTGACTACTAATCCTAATATGATGGAGAAAAATAACTCAAACAAAATAGAAATACAAGCATTTCATAGGAGGCATGGTGTATAGTTGGACTTGCCTTTTGCATTATATAGGGTAGGAGTAATAAATCTAGTCAATTTTTAATTGAAATAGTTTTCCATGTGTTTTTAAAGTTAACAAATATGTAAATTACTGTCTCCCATTCTCTCTAGCTTATTCAGAACATGTGTTTTTATATGCACATATAGAATACTACCTGGTTATCACACATACAGTCTCATGAGGAGGCTGATTGGCAGATACAAATTGTGAGAAATGACCACTCCTCGTAAACGCTGTTGGAACTGAAAATACAACCCATGGGAGAGCTTCCTATTTGAACAACCTTATACAAAAATCCATGTTCAGTGAAATTAATATTTTTGGATCTGATGATGATATATATTTCACGATAAATTTCGATTGGCATATATATATTGCAATTTTTAATGTCTCTCTCTCTGTGTGTGTGTATATATATATATGTATATATACATATATATATATATGCACTCTGTCTAGATTTTTCAAAATATGAAACATGTGTCTTATTGTAGACTCCCTAAATTCATTTATATTCATGTATGTGGATTTATAATCAACTTTTCACAAGATTATTCTCAGAAATACTCATCCACCTAAAATACATACTTGTTTCCTAGTACTGAAAACTAACTTCGTTGAATGGTGCATACATATCCTAACATTTCTACAGTAACTGACCCTGTTTAACATCAATTCAAGTAGATTACTATGGGACATGATGTGTATTTTGAAGTTCATTTTTATTCAACACTGGTACATTGCTATTTCTTCAGTTTATGCACATCATAGGATACATATTTCATCCACAAGTTAGCAAATTGATAGGCATTTGTTTCACTTTCACTCACTTCCTGCTTCAGAACACATGTATTTCTCCATGTTTCTTGACTGATATTTTCATGAGACTTCTTTCCAAACACGTTATTTTTGATTTCCGTAATCACTTTTGAAGCAAAACCCACACACCTTTCATGATAACCCATAACCCTAATATTACCATTAGATGTATAACCTGTTGGAATGAATGACTGTATATCAATATTAGATTTCTTATATATTTTCAGATATCAATTCAATCCATTATTTAAAGTGGAACCAGTTATATTATTTATTCACATGATGGTCAATTGATGCATTATCAATATATTCTATGACACAGGGTATACCCTTTTTACCCCCAATACTAATTTATATTTCTTCAAAATAGTGCTCCCAGAAATGGTGGAAGAAATACCCATGTCACCTGATCTACATATACATTTTATCACAGTAATATTCTGGACACATAAAACAAAGGTCACTCCTATGATTGTACCAAAGCCTAAATGGAAAATAAGCATGGATTACTAAATGCACCCATGTCCAGGTTGCCTAATGCTCTCAAATGTCAATCCTATTGGTGACTACATATTTGTTTCTTTCTAACATTATATATCCAAACTCAACCCTGTTGAAAATGTCTAGTCCTATGACTCAGTTTATACTTTGCCTGATTTCCTAATGTCTCTATTAATATCTGCTTTGCTCCATATTTTCCCCAGTTCATCATCGTGACTGACTCTTCACATGTGCTAACATTTACATTCACTCTCAACTGAAACCATATTGCTAAAGAACTTTTGGTCCAGATCCTATACTCACTCTTCTTCCTAAAACTACTATCTCCTGTTCCTCCGAGTATTCCTTTTTGACATGATGTTCTCTTCTACATTCAATCATTCAAGGTACATGGTCCTATGCCATTGTATATCGATTTATCTGAGACATCTGTTCAGAACGTAATTATACGCTAAGTATCCCAATCAAGTTCCCATGCCCTTCTCGGCTTCAAATCTTAACTAGATTTCTGTTTTCATACTTATATTTCACCTATATATTCTTGTAAATATCGCGGGTTCCCGATACTGTTATTCAACCCTCAGAATGATTCCTCACCCAAATCGAACCTGTTATTCACCCTAATCATACACTCTTCCCTCAATCTAACTTTACAGAAGAGCAGGGAAGGAGTTGGTATTTCAATACAGGAATGTAGGCGATCTTCCACCTATTGAGAACCTCAAATGTCCTACATAAATGAAACCTGGATAAGTTGTAGGCATCTATGAAAGACCTGAGAGAGCAAAAGTCATCTTCCATGGAAAACAACCTGGTCAGGATGTACGGATATGTATGAATCAGCCTCTCTCTTATTAATGTAGAGAAGATGGACCAAACCAGGCCTGTGTGGAGAGCTGTTCCTGTGTGCCTATGGTTGATATACCATTCTAACTTGTGAAAGTGTCACAGGAAGCAGGGGCAGCCTCCATCTCATGGGACCCTTGGAGTCAACTCTTAGGACAAAGTGGTTGCCAAGGCAGTGAACTCATTCAATTCCTGAAGGAAGTGACTTACGTCACTTCCGTGGTGATCAAACTCTGTGAACTTAGATCCAGTAAGCCAGGCACCCAGAGCCAGTCCAAGTCTCAGTCTTAGTGGTCTCACTTGTTTTGATTTTCCAAGGATAGAGTCAATCTTTCTTGATACCTACCGATGTGGGAATGGCCAAATAACAGGAAAGCTCTCAAGAGGGGCCTTTTCTGAGCAAGCAGGTAGAGGCTCACCCCTGGCTTCTGACAAGTTCACAGAGTTGACCAAGGAGACCTAATCTCATACAGGACAGGCCATCTCAGGGGAACATATTGTGGCCCACCAGTCAGAGGACACTCCGGATAGTCACAGACCCATTTGAGGGAAGGAGGTGCCTTTGTTATGTGGGTGTGGTTTTTTGGTTTGTCTCATATTCTGAGAATATGTAGGAAAGGTGGTTTGTTTGGTTTGTAGTGAACTGTTTTTAATAAGTCATTTGACAAGGCGACTGTTTCTATGTCTGTGTATCGCACTGTGTCCGTGGTTGTAGACATTAGAAAAGAGAATGATTCAATGGATGTGTCCTGTCTGGTAGAAAGCTTCCCAGCATTCATCCTGCCCGATTTATGTATGGACTTTGGCTTGCCTTATCGATGGGCAACACCTGCTAATTTCCTAAGTTGCTGTTTTCTTCCTGAATTCTGGCCACTCTCCAGAAGAGGCTCATGGTTTTGTGTCCAAGATATGAATCACTTCCAAGGTCTGTGACATGGCTATGTTCTGGATAGCTGAAGTGAATGGCGAGAATCTCAGAAAACTCAGATCACTGTGACCAGAAAAGTCTCAGTGTATAAACCCTGCTTTGGGACTTTTGCTTACATATTGTTCTGTTACCCTGAATGTCAGGTAGTTCTTTGCCTCAGGCCACCCCTTTGTGAAACCTGAAGAAAACAGTTTTCAAATGGAAATGAATGGAAATCACCTGTGGCTCTTTGCTTAATTGCTTTGGAAAGGGATGTGTCTGAATCAGCCTCTTAGCTCTGTGTGAGGCTGTTGATTAAATTCTCAGCCCCTTATGGATCTAAAGAAAGATCCCATGTGTGCATCCAAAACCAAAATGGCCGAAAGTACAGCCATTGCAGTTGAAGTCTTTTGCCTTCCTCTGTAAGGTTCCTGACCTCTATAAAGTGAGAATAGGGAAGATAGACCAAGCCAATTGATGTCTCCTTTTGGAAAAATTGTACCACCAATGAGAGCATCAGAAAAATTACCCCAACACTACCACAAGTCGCTGCACCAACAGATAGTTCACAATGCATACATGTTAGTTCACAATGCATACAAGTGATATATATTCCAGGCAAGTTCTGCAAGCAGTTCAGTGATGGCTATTGCAGAAGCTGTAGATTGGTTTTATCTTTGTCTTCACCAGCACTGGGTTGAAGATTGGAATTCTGGCAATAATGGCTAAAGAAAAAATTACTTACCATTCCAGAAGGCACTAAAAAACCCAATTATCTTAACAATTTACATTATCTTGAAGAGAATTATTAAATATAATGAAAAGGAAAGGTGAAAGTCAAAAAACAGTTCTGCTAAACTCCTTTTTTTGTTCACATATTAAAACAATCCTCAACAGTTGTTTACCCAATTTAAATTAAACTATTTAAATCACGTGAATAAAAAAAAATTGGATCCATTTTTTCATGAGCGCACATCATATATGATATATGGATATATGTACATTCAAACATAAAACACAAAACACAAGTGTGCACAAATAATATAATATATACAACACATAACATAATAGTAAAGGCCTTATAACTTTTTACAGGTGAAATCACCATTGGAATGTCTAAAAACTCTATAGTCAAAAAATAGAACTGATCAGCAAAACATTAACCTAGGTCTGTATGAGCTCAAAAAAAAAAAAAAAAATAGAAAATAGAACTTCATGATGTGGGAAAGGGCAATAATAAAATAGATATTGAAAAAAGCATCCTGGTTCTGTCGCAGATGTAAGGATAGCCAAACTGGAGTTTTGGATATCAGCTGTTATGAATTTGAGCCAAATCATCTTCTTTTTGGTCTATAGAAATCACTTTAGTTAATTTCTCTGGAATCCATATTGCCTGCTGTTCTTCCTGTGGAAACACACAAACAGACCCCTGACTAAAGACAATCACTGGGTCAGGACTTTAGTTAATCTCTCCAAAATCCAAATCAGCTGCTGTTCTTCCTGTGGAAACACACAAACAGACGCCCGACTCCAGACAATTACTGGGTCAACACTTTTCCATTGTCCTATTAGAATATCCTTCCAAAGGACCTTGGGCTTATGCACATTTTTTGGAAACATATGCCTTTCCACAGCACTAAGTCCTGATGAATCCAAGTTTAAAAAGTTTAGAGTAAAAAGCGTTAATTTAAGTTTATCTTTGGGAAATATATACCCCTTCTCAATTCCGTCTTTGTGCTTTAATAAGTACATTTTTATTGTTTGATGTGCTCTTTCAACTATGCCTTGTCCCTGTGGATTGTATGGGATTCCTGTTATATGAGTAATGCCAAATGATGAGCAAAATTGTTTAAAAGAGTTAGAAGTGTAACCGGGGGCATTATCTGTTTTTAGCTGTTTTGGAATGCCCACAGTGGCAAAATTTTGTAAGCAATGAGGTATAACATCTTTAGTTTTTTTCTCCAGCATGAAGGGAGACCATTAAAAATCCAGAACAAATATCAACTGTAACATGCAAATATTTTAATTTTCCAAATTCTGGCAAGTGTGTGACGTCCATCTGCCAAATATGGTTAGGTATCAATCCTCTAGAATTGACTCCAAGATTAACTTGTGGTAAAAAGGTCACACAATTTTGACATTGTTTTATAATTTGTCTAGATGTTCCTTAGTTTTTTTGAAATGCTTTTGTAAAGTATAAGCATTGACATGGAACTTTTTAAGAAAATTTATTGCTTCTTCTAGTGTAAAGAAAATATGTATGTATGTCAATTGTAGTTTTATCTGCTAAATCATTGCCCAAACTAAGGGCTTTAGGCAATCCTGTATGTGCCCTGATATGTCCTATAAAGAATGGATCTTTTCTGTCCCAGATTTGACTTTGTATAGTGGAAAGCAAAGAGAAAACAGTAGAGAAAGGGGAAATCCTACCAGCATCTTCAAGGGATACTATAGCATTAACTATATACTGACTATCGGAAAATAAATTAAATACAGAATCTTTAAAAATCACAAAAGCTTGTAATACTGTACTAAGCTCTACCTTGTGAGCTGATTGTTTTGGTACTAAAAATATAAAAGTTGGATCAGGTGTAACTATTGCTGTTGTACCATTATTTAACCCATCGGTGAATATATTTGGAGCATTCATGATAGGTGTTTTCTTGTCATTTTTGGAAAAATTACAGGATGCGATGACCAAAAAGACAATAAAAGATAAGATGGTAAGTGGTTATCAAATGAAACATTAGATTTACACACGATTATTGCCCAAGTATTTAACTAATTAGCTAATTCATCAATTTGATTCATAGTATATGGAGTAATAATTTTATTGGGTGAAATTCCACACACACTCTTTTTGCTGCTTTTATTCCTATGAGTATTAATTCTCCCTCAGCCTCAGGATAGCAAGTAATAATAGTGTTAGAAGAATAAGATAAATGTATCCATAATAATGGACCTTCTTCCCAAAATACTCCTGTAGAAATATTTTTTTGTTGTTAGTACAATAAATAATAAATGCAAAATTATATCAACTCTATCCAAAAGCATATTTCCCATATATGTTTCAATGATTTTTATTGCTTTTCTTGCTTCAGGCGTTAACATTCTGAGTGAATTTGGATCTCATGGTCCTTTTAGGATATCAAATAAAGGTCCCAACTCTCCTGTTGGTATACCTAGATGAGGCCTTATCCAATTTAAGTCTCCTAATAACTCTTGAAAGTCATTAATTGATTTGAGTTGATCTACTCGTATTTGAATTTTTGGTTGACTGACCATGGTTGAGGATAATAGAGCTACTAAATAATTAATTGGAAAATTTAATTGTATTTTACCTATTGCTATCTCTAGGTTATAATTTTTTAATACGTTTGTAAGTATGGCATACCATTCTAGCAATGGGTTTTTAACTTTGTGTGCTAATAATACATCATCCATATAGTGAAAAATTTGTATTTCAGGAATTTGATTTCTAAGTGGCTGGATTACTTTGTTAACATAAATTTGACGCATAGTTGGGCTGTTAGCCATCCCTTGAGGGAGTACTTTCCACTCATATCTCTTGTCAGGACCTTCATGATTCAGTGCAGGTATAGTAAATGCAAAACTTGGAATATCCTCAGGATGAATTGGAATTGAAAATAAAACGATCTTTAATATCTACAACGAAAACATACCAAGTTTTTGGCAAAGCACACAATTGAGGAATCTCTGATTGAGCAGGTCCCATAAAAACCATCCCATTATTAATGGCTCTTAAATCTTGCAATAATCTCCATTTACCAGATTTCTTTTTAAGGACAAAAATGAGAGTATTATGGGGAGACACAGAAGGTTGTATATGTCCTTCCGCTAATTGTTGTTTGACAAGGTCATGGGCTACTTGTATCTTTTCTTTAGTCAGGGGCCACTGAGGAACCCATACTGGTCTTTCTGATTTCCAAGTAATATTTATTGTCTCAGTGGCCCTTTCTGAAAATCCAACCCATATCTATCTGTTCCTTGATCTTTTTGTATTGTTGTTGCTATACCTTGTTCTTGCTTTTCTAATCTTTTTCCTTTCCTAAAATCTTGTCTAGCCATAATAGTGGGTGAATTTTGATTGATGTTATTTGTTAATGTCAAACCTAATTGATCTAGGACATCTCATCCTTATAAATTTACGGGAAGATGTTCCAATACATATGGCTGTATAGTTCCTTCACATCCTTCAGGATCCTTCCAATCTAATACCGTTGCACTTTTATGGGGATTAGTCGCCACTCCTAGGCCTCGAAGCGTTTGAGTGGCTTGTTGTAATGGCCAATGTTTTGGCCATTCTTGACGACAGATGATGCTAAGGTCTGCACCTGTATCCAGTAGCGCATTGAATTCATGTCCTTGAATATTTAGTTTTAGCATGGGGCGAGAATATAAATTTAAAGAAAGCATAGCCCAATCTACACCTGTGGAGCCTAATCCTTTGGAACCCCTTTCTACAGCATAACTGTAAAATTTATCATGTGGGCTGGGTATTATTATTAATTGTGCTATTCTATCTCCTGGAGAAATTACTGATATACCCTTTGGAAAACTGGCTATAATTTTTATTTCACCTTCATAATCGGGATCAATTACCCCAGGACTCATCATAAGTCCTTTTAGAGTAGAAGAGCTGCATCCCAATAATAAGCCTACTGTTCTTTTGGGAAGAGGTCGTTTCACCCCTGTGGGAATGATTTGAACTCCCATCTCTGGAGTTAGTATTGATCTGGCGAAGGCACAGATGTCCAACCCTGCGCTCCCTCTGGTTTGTCTGATGAGGGATCTGATGAACAATGTGTCGTGGGCACTACACTGATGGGGTTGCTGGTTTCCTCCAGTGCTCCATATATTTGCGGTTTCGGGCCCCAGAGCATTGGGCCCCCCTGTCCATTTTTTGGCAATGGAGCCGGATGCCTTTCTTCATGATATCGTGGATAAACACCTGGTGCTTGTTTGTTTTTTGATAATGAAGTACCCTCTATGGTGGTTTGAGAATGGTATTCATTAGCCCAATGTCTCCCTCTACGTCATTGTGGCCAAATACCCGGTATTCTAGTCCTTTGATACCTAGTTTTGTTAAACCCTCCTCCTATGGGGCAATTCCTTTTAAAAAGTCCTGTTTGTTCACAATTGTAGCATGTTCTTGGCCTGTCTTCTAAAGCCTGTTTTACTAAAGCTGCCACAATTTGCCCTTTTTCATTAATGTCTCTGGCATCTAAAGCCTGTTTTATTGCAGCTGCCACGACTTGCTCTTGTTCATTAATGTCTCTACCAAATTTAATAAATGTGTTTAAATCTTCATGTTTCCATGGTCTAATGATACCTCTGCAGCAATGATTCGCTTGGTCATAAGCCAGTTGTTTTAATAATGGCATTGCTTGTTCTGTATTTCCAAAAACTCTGTAGCTGTTTCAATAAGCCTATCTACAAATCCAGCGTAAGATCCATTAGCTCCTTGTATTACCTTAGATAATTGACCTTGTAAACCTCCATGTCCTTGTAAAGTCTTCCATGCCCTAACTGCCTCTACAGCAATTTGTGCGTATATGCCAGGATCATATGGAATTTGTTGTTGCTGATCCTCATAAGGTCTCTTTTCTAACAACAAATCTAGATTTCTCTGAGGATAACCAGCTGCTGCATTTCGCCTAGACATCTCTTTGCAAAATTCCTCATTGGCAACCTTCCATAATAGGTATTGACCTCCATTTAGCACAGCTTTACACATATTAGCCCAATCTGCTGGCGTCATGTTCAAGGTGTTAATGGATTCGACCAAGCTTACAATGAAGTGTGCTTGAGGACCATATGTTGTTACAGCCTCTTTTAGCTGCTTCACTATTTTGAAATTTAAAGCATGGTGAATTCGCTGCCCTCCTACCTCAAATACAGGGCATGTTAATACTTGAGATCCTGTCTCAGGATCCGAACTATCAACTGTTGGGGTTGGGGGGCTCCCAGCACATGGAGGTGGCCTTGTTAGTTGGACATTTACATCCTCTGGTGACAGAAAGGTGTTAGTAGCAGTCTCCTTTTTTAACTTTGCCCCTGATTGCTTTTTATGCTCTAAACTTGGTTCCTCTATCTTTGTCTGAACTGAAGGCTTTGGACTAAGCAAACCAGATATGAACGTCCACAATGGCAATGTGCCAACTGGCATAGTCCCTCGGCTACTCTTTTCTAATCCTTTTAAATCTTCACCATGATGGTTCCATTGTGATATATTTAATGACTCCTCCTTCAAAAGCCATGGGCTACATTTTTGTATTGTATCAACAAATGCCCTGACTGTCCTTGATATTTCTGAGATGCCTCCTTTCTCTAACAATTTATTTAACACTCTTTCAGTTTGTTTTTTACTAATTTCTGATCCTGTATTTCTATTATAATACAACCCAACAAGATGACGCCAAACAAAACTGAGACAGAATGAATTAAAAAGGGAACAACAAAAATTCATTATAGCCTTTCTATCCTCCTGACATGTGCATCCGTCCTTTATACCTATCTGTTCCTCAGACGTAAATAGTTTTTTCTCAGATGTGAGTGGTTTTTCTTCCATCCCACTCATCTCCAGGAACAGGCAACTTAAAACAAAAGTGAAGCAAAACAAAGGAGTCATCTTAAAATGGCTACCCATCCTTTCACCTTGCCCACAGGGGCAAGCAGTTTACCTTATCACTTACCCTCAGTCGTTCCCCATGTGAGCCACCAAATGCTGCAGTCTGGCTGGGCATGATTCAGGAGCCACTTGTCAAAAAAAAAAAAAAAACTAACTTTATTTTTAGAACCACACACGGCAAACAAAACAACTCCTCAGGAAAAACCCTCAGAGCCCAACTGCCACTACTGGATTCCTTGTAAAGTCTCTCTCACACACACAAGCCTCTCCACCTGCCACAATCCTACTGCTCTTGAGGCCGATTGGCTGGGTGGAGCCAAAAAAGTTCCCCAAGGAGCAGCTCCATGGTCTGAAAGGGCAGGGAAACAGCCCAATGAGCATCACCACAGAGGAGCCAATCAGCTAGATGATGCTGAGGTCGCTGTGAGCCAATAATCAGCCGGCAGCTGGAAATTTGCTGGCAGCTGGAAGTTTGCTGGGGCCCCTTCAGCTGTGGCTCTCAACAAATTCCTGTCTCATTTCTCTGTAGCCTATTCAGCACATGTATTTTTATATGCACATATAGTATCCTATCTGTTATCACATGTACATTTTTGTGAGGTGGCTGACTTGGCAGATACAAATTATGAGAAGAGATCACTCCTCCTAAACATTGTTGGAACTGAAAATTCAAAATATGGGTGAGCTTCCTAATAGAATAACATTATACATAAATCCATTTTCAGTGAAATAAATATTTTTGCATCTGTGGATGACATATATATTTCATGATGAATTTTGATTGGAATACACACTCTACAAATTTTTCAAAATATGAAATATATGAGTCTTATTATACACTCCTTAAAATCATTCATATTCATGTATGTGGATTTATGATCAACTTTTCACAAGATAATTCTCAGAAATATTCATCAACCTGAAATACATATTTGTTACCTAGTACTGAAAGATAACTTCAGTGGATGGTGCATACAAATCCTAATATTTCTACAGTAATACCCAGTTTAATATCAATGCAAGTAGTTTCCTATGGGACATGATGTGTATTTTCCGGTTCATTTTTATTCAACAGTGGTACATTACTATTTTCTCAGTTTATGCACATCATAGGATATATATTTCATCCACAAGTTCACAAATTTATAGGCATTTGTTTCAATTTCAATCACTTCCTGCTTCAGAACACATATATTCCTCCAGATTTTTTGACTGGTCTTTTCATGAGACTTCTTTTCAAACACATTATTTTCGATTTCCATAATCACTTTTGAAGCAAAACTCACACATTCTTCTTGATAAACCATAACCCTAATATTACCGTTAGATTTATGACTGGTTATAATGAATGTATGTATATCAATTTAAGATTTCCTTTACATTTTCAGATATTAATTAAATCAATTATTTAAAGTTGGAACCAGTTACATTATTTGTTCACAGTATGGTCTATTCATGCATTATTTCTATATTCATAGACACATGATACACCTCTTTGTTCCCCCAATACGAATTTATACGTCTTCAAAATATTGCTCCCAGTAATGGTGGAAGAAATATTCATGTCACCTAATCTACATATACATTTTATCACAGTAACATTCTGGACACAGAAAACAAAGGTCACTCTTATGATTGTACCAAAGCCTAAAAGGAAAGTGAGCATGCATTACTAAAAACATCCATGTCCAGGTTGCCTAATGCTCTCAAATGTAAATCCTATTGTTGACTATATATTTGTTTCTTCCTAAGATTATATACTCAATCTCAAGCCTGTTGAAAATATCTCATCCTATCCCTCACTTTAAACTTTGCCTGATTTCTTAAAGTCTCTATTGACACCTGCTTTCCTACATATTTTCCCCAGTTCTCATTGTGACTGACTCTTCACATGTGCTGATATTTACATTCACTCTCTACTTGAAAACCTATTGCTAGAGAACTTTTTGTCCAAATCCTATACTCACTTTTGTTTCTAAACCTAGCAACTATCTTCCTAATCCTACGGACTTTCTTTTTTTAATTGGATGTTCTCTTCAACATTCAATCATCCAAGGTACAAGGTCCTATGCCATTGAATATGGATTTATCTGAGACATCTGGGCAGGACATAACTCAAAGCTAAGTAACCCACTCAAGGGCCCAATGCCCTTCTGGGCTTCAAATTGTACCTAGATTTCTGTTTTCATACTTGTATTTCACCTATATATTCTTGTAAATATCCCAGTCTCCCAATACCATTATTCATCCTTCAGAATGATTCCTAACCAAAATCGAATATGTTATTAACCCTAACCATAGACTTTTCCCTCAATCTAACTTTACACGTGAGCTGGGAGAGTGTGATCAGGAAAGTCTCAGTGGAGAAACCCTGCTTTGGGCCATTTGCTTACCTATTGTTCTGTTGCCCAGAATATCAGGAAGTTCTTTGCCTCAGGTCACCCCTTTGTGAAGCCTGAAGAAAGCTGTTTTCAAACGGAAATGAATGAGCATCACTTGTGGCTCTTTGGGTCAAATGAGTTCTTCAAGCCATGAAGAGGTGCTTGGGTTTTCTCATGACGCCAAATCACATAAAGAATCTATACCTATCAGTCAGTAGTAGTCAGTCAATATTGCTCCTAAAAATGGTGGAGAAATACTCATGTCAAATGATCTACATATATATATATTTAATCACAGAAATATTCTGGGCACAGAATTCAAAGTTCACATTTATGATTGTACCAAAGCCTAAATGGAAAGTGAACATGGATTACTAAAAATATCATGTCCAGGTTGCCTAATGCTCTCAAATGTAAATCCTATTGGTGACTACATATTTGTTTCTTCCTAAGATAATATATTCAACCTCAACCCTGTTGAAAATGTCTAATCCTATCACTCACTATATACTTTGCCTGATTACCTAATGTCTCTATTTATATCTGCTTTCCTACATATTTTCCCAATTTCATCATTGTGACTGACTCTTCACATGTGCTGACATTTACATTCATTCTCTAACCGAAAACCTATTGCTAAAGAACTTTTGTTGCAAATTCTACATGCACTCTTCTTCCTAATCCTAACTACTATCTTTCTAATCCTACTGACTATACCTTTTTGACTGGATGTTCTTTTCTACATTCAATCATCCAAGGTACAAAGTCATATGCCATTGTATATCGATTTATCTGAGACATCTGTTCAGAAGTTAATTCAATGCTAAGTATCCCAAGCAAGGGCCCAATGCCCTTCTGGGCTTCAAATCATACTTAGATTTCTGTTTTCATGCATACATTTCACCTCTATATTGTTATAAATATCGCAGGTTCCCAATACCATTATTCACCCAGCAAAATGATTCCTAACCCAAATCGACCTGTTATTAACCCTAACCATACAGTATTGCCTAAATCTTACTTTACAGAAAAGCAGGGAAAGAGTTAGTCTTATAATACTGGAATGTAATGGATCTTCCACCTGGTGATAACCTCAAATGTCCATGGCGAAATGATCCCTGGAGAATATGTAGGCAGCTATGAAGGACCTGAGAGAGCAAAAGGCATCTTCCATGGCAAACGGCTTGGTCAGGATAAAGGGTTGTGTCTGAATCAGCTTCTATTCTTAAAGCAGAGAACATGAGCCAACCCAGGCCTGTGTGTAGATCTGTTCCTGGGAGATTATGGTTGATATACAATTCAAACTTGTTAAAGTGTCACAGGAATTAGGGCCAGCCTCCATCTCATGGGAACCTTGGAAGCAACGTTTGGACAAAGTGGTTGCCAAGAGAGTGACCTCATTGAGTTCCTGAAGGAGGAACTAAAAACAGTTCCATCACACTTCAGTGGTGATGGAACTCTCTGAACTTGGGATCCAGGATGCCAGGCACCCATAGCCAGTCCCAGTCCCAGCCCCAGTGGTCTCACTTGTTTGGATTTACAAAGACAGAGTCAGTCTTTCTTGGTACCTACAGATGTGAGGAAGGCCAAATGCAAGAAAACTCTGAAGCAGAGCTTTTCCTGAGAAAGCAAGTAGAGGCTCCGCTGGCTCCTGACAACTTCA